>NW_026600739.1:108574-135499 GCF_029448725.1 Salvelinus fontinalis | reverse complement strand
ATTAATTACAATTTAGTCTTTGTCCCAAGAATGCTTACAGGGTAAGGAAATCAAAATATAATTTCAGGTGAACTATCAATTAAAAAAAAAAAGTCAAAGTTGTGATACTAAAGAGCTGTACACATATTCAGAAACAAGTCTTAAGAGTTACAGAACTGGATCTAGGATCAGGTCCCATATTCAAACTGGATCTAGGATCAGGTCCCATATTCACAAACAAGTCTCAGAGTAACAGAACTGGATCTAGGATCAGGTCCCATATTCACAGTCTCAGAGTAACATAACTAGATCTAAGATCAGGTCCCATATTCACAAACAAGTCTCAGAGTAACAGAACTGGATCTAGGATCAGGTCCCATATTCACAGTCTCAGAGTAACATAACTAGATCTAAGATCAGGTCCCATATTCACAAACAAGTCTCAGAGTAACAGAACTGGATCTAGGATCAGGTCCCATATTCACAGTCTCAGAGTAACATAACTAGATCTAAGATCAGGTCCCATATTCACAAACAAGTCTCAGAGTAACATAACTAGATCTAAGATCAGGTCCCATATTCACAAACAAGTCTCAGAGTAACATAACTAGATCTAAGATCAGGTCCCATATTCACAGTCTCAGTAACAGAACTAGATCTAGGATCAGGTCCCATACTCACAGTCTCAGAGTAACAGAACTAGATCTAAGATCAGGTCCCATACTCACACACTGAGTAAGAGAACTAGATCTAGGATCAGGTCCCATATTCACAGTCTCAGAGTAACAGAACTGTACACTTTGTGAATGGGGGCTCCTGATCCTACATCAGCAGTACTACTCTGAGACACTTTGTGAATGGGGGTCCTGATCCTACATCAGCAGTACTACTCAGAGACACTTTGTGAATGGGGGTCCTGATCAGCAGTACTACTCTGAGACACTTTGTGAATGGGGGGCCCCTGATCCTACATCAGCAGTACTACTCAGAGACACTTTGTGAATGGGGGGCCCCTGATCCTACATCAGCAGTACTACTCTGAGACACTTTGTGAATGGGGGGGCCCTGATCCTACATCAGCAGTACTACTCTGAGACACTTTGTGAATGGGGGGGTCCTGATCCTACATCAGCAGTACTACTCTGAGACACTTTGTGAATGGGGGTCCTGATCAGCAGTACTACTCTGAGACACTTTGTGAATGGGGGTCCTGATCCTACATCAGCAGTACTACTCTGAGACACTTTGTGAATGGGGGGGGGGGGGCTGATCAGCAGTACTACTCAGACACTTTGTGAATGGGGGGCCCTGATCCTACATCAGCAGTACTACTCAGACACTTTGTGAATGGGGGTCCTGATCCTACATCAGCAGTACTACTCTGAGACACTATGTGATTAATTCATTCTCCAGACAGTAGGACCCTGGACATGTGATCCGTCCCTGGCATCCAGAGCAACATGGCGGCCTCCAGACTGGCTTCTAGACAGCACTCTCCTCCCGTGTCACATGGGACAAGCAGTAGGCCTGGATACCTGGAAACAACGGGAGGGAGGGGAGGGAGAGAGGGGAGGGAGAGAGGGGAGGGAGGTAGGGGAGGGTAGGGAGGGAAGGGAGAGAGGGAGGTGGGGAGGGAGGTAGGTGGGGAGGGAGAGAGGGAGGGAGGGAGGAGAGGGAGGGAAGGGAGAAAGGTGGGGAGGGAGGTAGGTAGGGAGGAGAGGGAGGTAGGGAGGGAAGGGAGAGAGAGAGGTGGGGAGAGAGGGCGGGAGGTAGGGAGAGAGGGAGGTGGGGAGAGAGGTAGGGAGGTAGGGAGAGAGGGAGGTGGGGAGAGAGGGAGGTAGGGAGAGAGGGAGGTGGGGAGGGGAGGGAGAGAGGGAGGTGGGGAGAGAGGGAGAGGAGGGAAGGATAGTAGGAAGGAGAGAGAAACATCAGATATGTGGTGTGATAACATCAAGGCGTCCGATGTGTCACAGTAACGTCAAACTGCCGTAGCGACGACCACTTCCTCCTTATTGAGCCCCTCCCACACTTGGTACCAACTCGTGACTCACAAACAAGACATGACAGTCCGTCAAGCACCGACAGTCCGACTTAGCCTGATCGCTCCCCCTCTGGTCTAACAGTCTGATGACCCCCCCCAGCAGTAATCCTCTGGTCTAACAGTCTGATGACCCCCTCCCCCCCCCCAGCAGTAATTCCTGGTCTAACAGTCTGATGACCCCCCCCCCCCAGCAGTAATCCTCTGGTCTAACAGTCTGATGACCCCCCCCCCCCAGCAGTAATCCTCTGGTCTAACAGTCTGATGACCCCCAACCCAGCAGTAATCCTCTGGTCTAACAGTCTGATGACCCCCCCCCCCCGAGCAGTAATCCTCTGGTCTAACAGTCTGATGACCCCCCCCCCCCCCCCCAGCAGTAATCCTCTGGTCTAACAGTCTGATGACCCCCCCCCCCGCCCCCAGCAGTAATCCTCTGGTCTAACAGTCTGATGACCCCCCCCCCCCCCCCAGCAGTAATCCTCTGGTCTAACAGTCTGATGACCCCCCCCCCCCCCCCAGCAGTAATCCTCTGGTCTATCAGTCTGATGACCCCCCCCCCCCCCCAGCAGTAATCCTCTGGTCTAACAGTCTGATGACCCCCCCCCCCCCCCAGCAGTAATCCTCAGGTCTAACAGTCTGATGACCCCCTCCCCAGCAGTAATCCTCAGGTCTAACAGTCTGATGACCCCCCCCCCCCCCCCCCCAGCAGTAATCCTCTGGTCTAACAGTCTGATGACCCCCCCCCCCAGCAGTAATCCTCTGGTCTAACAGTCTGATGACCCCCCCCCCCCCCCCCCAGCAGTAATCCTCTGGTCTAACAGTCTGATGACCCCCCCCCCCCCCCCCCAGCAGTAATCCTCTGGTCTAACAGTCTGATGACCCCCCCCCCCCCCCCAGCAGTATTCCTCTGGTCTAACAGTCTGATGACCCCCCCCCCCCCCCCAGCAGTAATCCTCTGGTCTAAACAGTCTGATGACCCCCCCCCCCCCCCCCCCCCCCCTCCCCCCCCCCCAGCAGTAATCCTCTGGTCTAACAGTCTGATGACCCCCCCCCCCCCCCCCCCCCCCAGCAGTAATCCTCTGGTCTAACAGTCTGATGACCCCCCCCCCCCCCCTCCCCCCAGCAGTAATCCGCTGGTCTAACAGTCTGATGATCCCCCCCCAGCAGTAATCCTCTGGTCTAACAGTCTGATGACCCCCCCCCCCCAGCAGTAATCCTCTGGTCTAACAGTCTGATGACCCCCCCCCCCCCAGCAGTAATCCTCTGGTCTAACAGTCTGATGAACACCCCCCAGCAGTAATCCTCTGGTCTAACAGTCTGATGACCCCCCCCCCCCCAGTAATCCTCTGGTCTAACAGTCTGATGACCCCCCCCCCCCCCCCCCCCCCCCAGCAGTAATCCTCTGGTCTAACAGTCTGATGACCCCCCCCCCCCCCCCCCCCAGCAGTAATCCTCTGGTCTAACAGTCCTGATGATGACCCCCCCCCCCCCCCCCCCCCCCAGCAGTAATCCTCTGGTCTAATAGTCTGATGATGACCCCGCCCCCCCCCCCCCCCCAGCAGTGATCCTCTGGTCTAACAGTCTGATGCCCCCCCCCCCCCCCCCCCCAGCAGTAATCCTCTGGTCTAACAGTCTGATGACCCCCCCCCCCACCCCCCAGCAGTAACCCTCTGGTCTAACAGTCTGATGACCCCCCCCAGCAGTAATCCTCTGGTCTAACAGTCTGATGACCCCCCCTCCCCCCCCCAGCAGTAATCCTCTGGTCTAACAGTCTGATGGACCCCCCCCCCCCCCCCAGCAGTAATCCTCTGGTCTAACAGTCTGATGACCCCCCCCCCCCCCCAGCAGTAATCCTCTGGTCTAACAGTCTGATGACCCCCCCCCCCCCCCCAGCAGTAATCCTCTGGTCTAACAGTCTGATGACCCCCCCCCCCCCCCCCCCCCCCCCCCAGCAGTAATCCTCTGGTCTAACAGTCTGATGACCCCCCCCCCCCCCCCAGCAGTAATCCTCAGGTCTAACAGTCTGATGACCCCCTCCCCAGCAGTAATCCTCTGGTCTAACAGTCTGATGACCCCCCCCCCCCCCCAGCAGTAATCCTCTGGTCTAACAGTCTGATGACCCCCCCCCCCCCAGCAGTAATCCTCTGGTCTAACAGTCTGATGACCCCCCCCCCCCCCCCCCCAGCAGTAATCCTCTGGTCTAACAGTCTGATGACCCCCCCCCCCCCCCCCCCCCAGCAGTAATCCTCTGGTCTAACAGTCTGATGACCCCCCCCCCCCCCCCCCCAGCAGTAATCCTCTGGTCTAACAGTCTGATGACCCCCCCCCAGCAGTAATCCTCTGGTCTAACAGTCTGATGACCCCCCCCCCCCCCTCCCCAGCAGTAATCCTCTGGTCTAACAGTCTGATGACCCCCCCCCCCCCCCCCCCCCCAGCAGTAATCCTCTGGTCTAACAGTCTGATGACCCCCCCCCCCCCCCCCAGCAGTAATCCTCTGGTCTAACAGTCTGATGACCCCCCCCCCCCCCCCCCCCAGCAGTAATCCTCTGGTCTAACAGTCTGATGACCCCCCCCCCCCAGCAGTAATCCTCTGGTCTAACAGTCTGATGACCCCCCCCCCCCAGCAGTAATCCTCTGGTCTAACAGTCTGATGACCCCCCCCCCCCCCCCCCCAGCAGTAATCCTCTGGTCTAACAGTCTGATGACCCCCCCCCAGCAGTAATCCTCTGGTCTAACAGTCTGATGACCCCCCCCCCCCCCCTTCCCAGCAGTAATCCTCTGGTCTAACAGTCTGATGACCCCCCCCCCCCCCCCCCCCCCAGCAGTAATCCTCTGGTCTAACAGTCTGATGACCTCCCCCCCCCCCTTCCCAGCAGTAATCCTCTGGTCTAACAGTCTGATGACCCCCCCCCCCCCCCCCCAGCAGTAATCCTCTGGTCCTAACAGTCTGATGACCCCCCCCCCCCCCCCAGCAGTAATCCTCTGGTCTAACAGTCTGATGACACCCCCCCCCCCCCCCCCCCCCCAGCAGTAATCCTCTGGTCTAACAGTCTGATGACCCCCCCTCCTGACTTGATTAAAGTAGATTTCATTTCCTGCTAATGTTGTTATTGTTCCTCTGGTAAAGAACCTCTTCCTCTTTAACACCATTTCAACACAATTAAACACATGTAGGAGTGTGTGTTTGTTTCAATGTGTGTGTGTGTGTCTGTAGGAGTGTGTGTGTGTTTCTATGTGTGTGTGTGTGTCTGTAGGAGTGTGTGTGTGTTTCTATGTGTGTGTGTGTGTCTGTAGGAGTGTGTGTGTGTTTCTATGTGTGTGTGTGTGTCTGTAGCAGTGTGTGTGTGTTTCTATGTGTGTGTGTGTGTGTAGGAGTGTGTGTTTGTGTAGGAGTGTGTGTTTGTTTCTATGTGTGTGTGTGTGGTCTGTAGGAGTGTGTGTTTGTTTCTATGTGTGTGTGTGTGTCTGTAGGAGTGTGTGTGTGTTTCTATGTGTGTGTGTGTGTCTGTAGGAGTGTGTGTGTGTTTCTATGTGTGTGTGTGTGTCTGTAGGAGTGTGTGTGTGTTTCTATGTGTGTGTGTGTGTCTGTAGCAGTGTGTGTGTGTTTCTATGTGTGTGTGTGTGTGTAGGAGTGTGTGTTTGTGTAGGAGTGTGTGTTTGTTTCTATGTGTGTGTGTGTGTCTGTAGGAGTGTGTGTTTGTTTCTATGTGTGTGTGTGTGTCTGTAGGAGTGTGTGTGTGTTTCTATGTGTGTGTGTGTGTCTGTAGGAGTGTGTGTGTGTTTCTATGTGTGTGTGTGTGTGTGTCTGTAGGAGTGTGTGTGTGTTTCTATGTGTGTGTGTGTGTGTGTAGGAGTGTGTGTTTGTGTAGGAGTGTGTGTTTGTTTCTATGTGTGTGTGTGTGTCTGTAGGAGTGTGTGTTTGTTTCTATGTGTGTGTGTGTGTCTGAAGGAGTGTGTGTGTGTTTCTATGTGTGTGTGTGTGTGTAGGAGTGTGTGTTTGTGTAGGAGTGTGTGTTTGTTTCTATGTGTGTGTGTGTGTCTGTAGGAGTGTGTGTTTGTTTCTATGTGTGTGTGTGTGTCTGTAGGAGTGTGTGTGTGTTTCTATGTGTGTGTGTGTGTCTGTAGGAGTGTGTGTGTGTTTCTATGTGTGTGTGTGTGTCTGTAGGAGTGTGTGTGTGTTTCTATGTGTGTGTGTGTGTCTGTAGCAGTGTGTGTGTGTTTCTATGTGTGTGTGTGTGTGTAGGAGTGTGTGTTTGTGTAGGAGTGTGTGTTTGTTTCTATGTGTGTGTGTGTGTCTGTAGGAGTGTGTGTTTGTTTCTATGTGTGTGTGTGTGTGTCTGTAGGAGTGTGTGTGTGTTTCTATGTGTGTGTGTGTGTCTGTAGGAGTGTGTGTGTGTTTCTATGTGTGTGTGTGTGTCTGTAGGAGTGTGTGTGTGTTTCTATGTGTGTGTGTGTGTCTGTAGCAGTGTGTGTGTGTTTTCTATGTGTGTGTGTGTGTGTAGGAGTGTGTGTTTGTGTAGGAGTGTGTGTTTGTTTCTATGTGTGTGTGTGTGTCTGTAGGAGTGTGTGTTTGTTTCTATGTGTGTGTGTGTGTCTGTAGGAGTGTTTGTTTCTATGTGTGTGTGTGTTTCTATGTGTGTCTATAGGAGTGTGTGTGTTTGTTTCTGTGTGTGTGTGTCTGTAGGAGTGTGTGTGTGTTTCTATGTGTGTGTGTGTGTCTGTAGGAGTGTGTGTTTGTTTCTATGTGTGTGTGTGTGTCTGTAGGAGTGTGTGTGTGTTTCTATGTGTGTGTGTGTGTCTGTAGGAGTGTTTGTTTCTATGTGTGTGTGTGTGTGTGTGTGTGTCTGTAGGAGTGTGTGTGTGTTTCTATGTGTGTGTGTGTGTCTGTAGGAGTGTGTGTGTGTTTCTATGTGTGTGTGTCTGTAGGAGTGTGTGTTTGTTTCTATGTGTGTGTGTGTGTGTGTGTGTGTCTGTAGGAGTGTGTGTGTGTTTCTATGTGTGTCTATAGGAGTGTGTGTGTTTGTTTCTGTGTGTGTGTGTCTGTAGGAGTGTGTGTGTGTTTCTATGTGTGTGTGTGTGTCTGTAGGAGTGTGTGTGTTTGTTTCTATGTGTGTGTGTCTGTAGGAGTGTGTGTGTGTTTCTATGTGTGTCTGTAGGAGTGTGTGTTTGTTTCTATGTGTGTGTGTCTGTAGGAGTGTGTGTGTGTTTCTATGTGTGTGTGTCTGTAGGAGTGTGTGTGTGTTTCTATGTGTGTGTGTGTGTGTGTCTGTATGAGTGTGTGTGTGTTTCCATGTGTGTGTGTGTGTGTGTGTGTCTGTAGGAGTGTGTGTTTGTTTCTATGTGTGTGTGTGTATAGGAGTGTGTTTGTTTCTCTCTCTGTGTGTGTGTGTGTGTGTGTGTGTGTGTGTTTCTCTGTGTGTGTGTGTTTCTCTCGTTGTGTGTGTGTGTGTGTGTAGGAGTGTGTGTGTGTGTGTTTGTTTCTCTCTGTGTGTTTGTTGTATACTCACTCTGTACTATAGTGTGGTAAGCAGCAGCAGCAGGGGAGTCTGGGACTTCAGTCAGGAATGACTTCCCTTCATCACAACTCTTACCTGACAGAGAAGAGAGAGAGAGAGAGAGGTGGGAGAGAGAGAGAGAGGTAGGAGAGAGAGAGAGGTAGGAGAGAGAGAGAGAGAGAGGTGAGAGAGAGAGAGAGGTAGGAGAGAGAGAGAGAGGGTTGTGAGAGAGGTAGGAGAGAGAGAGGTAGGAGAGAGAGAGGTAGGAGAGAGAGAGAGGGTTGTGAGAGAGGTAGGAGAGAGAGAGGTAGGAGAGAGAGAGGTAGGAGAGAGAGAGGTAGGAGAGAGAGAGGTAGGAGAGAGAGAGGTAGGAGAGAGAGAGGTAGGAGAGAGAGAGAGGGTTGTGAGAGAGGTGGGAGAGAGAGAGGTAGGAGAGAGAGAGGTAGGAGAGAAAGGTAGGAGAGAGAGAGAGAGGGGTGTGAGAGAGACAGAGAGAGAGGTACTAACACAGCTATCTGTAGTCCAGTATCTATCCTGGGGTCCAGTAGGACTGGTACTAACACAGCTATCTGTAGTCCAGTATCTATCCTGGGGTCCAGTAGGACTGGTACTAACACAGCTATCTGTAGTCCAGTATCTATCCTGGGGTCCAGTAGGACTGGTACTAACACAGCTATCTGTAGTCCAGTAGGACTGGTACTAACACAGCTATCTGTAGTCCAGTAGGACTGGTACTAACACAGCTATCTGTAGTCCAGTAGGACTGGTACTAACACAGCTATCTGTAGTCCAGTAGGACTGGTACTAACACAGCTATCTGTAGTCCAGTAGGACTGGTACTAACACAGCTATCTGTAGTCCAGTAGGACTGGTACTAACACAGCTATCTGTAGTCCAGTAGGACTGGTACTAACACAGCTATCTGTAGTCCAGTATCTATGCTGGGGTCCAGTAGGACTGGTACTAACACAGCTATCTGTAGTCCAGTATCTATCCTGGGGTCCAGTAGGACTGGTACTAACACAGCTATCTGTAGTCCAGTATCTATCCTGGGGTCCAGTAGGACTGGTACTAACACAGCTATCTGTAGTCCAGTAGGACTGGTACTAACACAGCTATCTGTAGTCCAGTAGGACTGGTACTAACACAGCTATCTGTAGTCCAGTATCTATCCTGGGGTCCAGTAGGACTGGTACTAACACAGCTATCTGTAGTCCAGTAGGACTGGTACTAACACAGCTATCTGTAGTCCAGTATCTATCCTGGGGTCCAGTAGGACTGGTACTAACACAGCTATCTGTAGTCCAGTATCTATCCTGGGGTCCAGTAGGACTGGTACTAACACAGCTATCTGTAGTCCAGTATCTATCCTGTAGTCCAGTAGGACTGGTACTAACACAGCTATCTGTAGTCCAGTAGGACTGGTACTAACACAGCTATCTGTAGTCCAGTAGGACTGGTACTAACACAGCTATCTATAGTCCAGTATCTATCCTGGGGTCCAGTAGGACTGGTACTAACACAGCTATCTGTAGTCCAGTAGGACTGGTACTAACACAGCTATCTGTAGTCCAGTATCTATCCTGGGGTCCAGTAGGACTGGTACTAACACAGCTATCTGTAGTCCAGTATCTATCCTGGGGTCCAGTAGGACTGGTACTAACACAGCTATCTGTAGTCCAGTAGGACTGGTACTAACACAGCTATCTGTAGTCCAGTACCTATTCTGGGGTCCAGTAGGACTGGTACTAACACAGCTATCTGTAGTCCAGTAGGACTGGTACTAACACAGCTATCTGTAGTCCAGTATCTATCCTGGGGTCCAGTAGGACTGGTACTAACACAGCTATCTGTAGTCCAGTATCTATCCTGGGGTCCAGTAGGACTGGTACTAACACAGCTATCTGTAGTCCAGTAGGACTGGTGCTAACACAGCTATCTGTAGTCCAGTATCTATCCTGGGGTCCAGTAGGACTGGTACTAACACAGTTATCTGTAGTCCAGTAGGACTGGTACTAACACAGCTATCTGTAGTCCAGTATCTATCCTGGGGTCCAGTAGGACTGGTACTAACACAGCTATCTGTAGTCCAGTAGGACTGGTACTAACACAGCTATCTGTAGTCCAGTATCTACCCTGGGGTCCAGTAGGACTGGTACTAACACAGCTATCTGTAGTCCAGTAGGACTGGTACTAACACAGGTATCTGTAGTCCAGTATCTATCCCGGGGTCCAGTAGGACTGGTACTAACACAGCTATCTGTAGTCCAGTAGGACTGGTACTAACACAGCTATCTGTAGTCCAGTAGGACTGGTACTAACACAGGTATCTGTAGTCCAGTATCTATCCCGGGGTCCAGTAGGACTGGTACTAACACAGCTATCTGTAGTCCAGTAGGACTGGTACTAACACAGCTATCTGTAGTCCAGTAGGACTGGTACTAACACAGCTATCTGTAGTCCAGTATCTATCCTGGGGTCCAGTAGGACTGGTACTAACACAGCTATCTGTAGTCCAGTATCTATCCTGGGGTCCAGTAGGACTGGTACTAACACAGCTATCTGTAGTCCAGTATCTATCCTGTAGTCCAGTAGGACTGGTACTAACACAGCTATCTGTAGTCCAGTATCTATCCTGGGGTCCAGTAGGACTGGTACTAACACAGCTATCTGTAGTCCAGTAGGACTGGTACTAACACAGCTATCTGTAGTCCAGTATCTATCCTGTAGTCCAGTAGGACTGGTACTAACACAGCTATCTGTAGTCCAGTATCTATCCTGGGGTCCAGTAGGACTGGTACTAACACAGCTATCTGTAGTCCAGTAGGACTGGTACTAACACAGCTATCTGTAGTCCAGTATCTATCCTGGGGTCCAGTAGGACTGGTACTAACACAGCTATCTGTAGTCCAGTATCTATCCTGGGGTCCAGTAGGACTGGTACTAACACAGCTATCTGTAGTCCAGTATCTATCCTGTAGTCCAGTAGGACTGGTACTAACACAGCTATCTGTAGTCCAGTAGGACTGGTACTAACACAGCTATCTGTAGTCCAGTAGGACTGGTACTAACACAGCTATCTGTAGTCCAGTATCTATCCTGGGGTCCAGTAGGACTGGTACTAACACAGCTATCTGTAGTCCAGTACCTATCCTGGGGTCCAGTAGGACTGGTACTAACACAGCTATCTGTAGTCCAGTATCTATCCTGGGGTCCAGTAGGACTGGTACTAACACAGCTATCTGTAGTCCAGTAGGACTGGTACTAACACAGCTATCTGTAGTCCAGTAGGACTGGTACTAACACAGCTATCTGTAGTCCAGTAGGACTGGTACTAACACAGCTATCTGTAGTCCAGTAGGACTGGTACTAACACAGCTATCTGTAGTCCAGTATCTATCCTGGGGTCCAGTAGGACTGGTACTAACACAGCTATCTGTAGTCCAGTAGGACTGGTACTAACACAGCTATCTGTAGTCCAGTATCTACCCTGGGGTCCAGTAGGAGTGGTACTAACTCAGCTATCTGTAGTCCAGTACCTATCCTGGGGTCCAGTAGGACTGGTACTAACACAGCTATCTGTAGTCCAGTAGGACTGGTACTAACACAGCTATCTGTAATCCAGTATCTATCCTGGGGTCCAGTAGGAGTGGTACTAACTCAGCTATCTGTAGTCCAGTACCTATCCTGGGGTCCAGTAGGACTGGTACTAACACAGCTATCTGTAGTCCAGTATCTATCCTGGGGTCCAGTAGGACTGGTACTAACACAGCTATCTGTAGTCCAGTATCTATCCTGTAGTCCAGTAGGACTGGTACTAACACAGCTATCTGTAGTCCAGTACCTATCCTGGGGTCCAGTAGGACTGGTACTAACACAGCTATCTGTAGTCCAGTATCTATCCTGTAGTCCAGTAGGACTGGTACTAACACAGCTATCTGTAGTCCAGTATCTATCCTGTAGTCCAGTAGGACTGGTACTAACACAGCTATCTGTAGTCCAGTATCTATCCTGTAGTCCAGTAGGACTGGTACTAACACAGCTATCTGTAGTCCAGTAGGACTGGTACTAACACAGCTATCTGTAGTCCAGTATCTATCCTGGGGTCCAGTAGGACTGGTACTAACACAGCTATCTGTAGTCCAGTAGGACTGGTACTAACACAGCTATCTGTAGTCCAGTATCTATCCTGGGGTCCAGTAGGACTGGTACTAACACAGCTATCTGTAGTCCAGTACCTATTCTGGGGTCCAGTAGGACTGGTCCTAACACAGCTATCTGTAGTCCAGTATCTATCCTGGGGTCCAGTAGGACTGGTACTAACACAGCTATCTGTAGTCCAGTAGGACTGGTACTAACACAGCTATCTGTAGTCCAGTACCTATTCTGGGGTCCAGTGGGACTCGTCCTAACAGAGTAAGGTTCATCTCTTCACACATCCTCTCTGCTCCTCCCGTGGTGGGGGGGAAAATCTGGGACGTGTTCTTTAGGGGAGAGAGAGAGGGGGGGGGGGGAGAGAGAGAGAGGGGGGAGGAGGGAAAGAGAGGGGGGAGGAGAGAAAGAGAGAGAGAGGGGGGAGGAGGGAAAGAGAGAGAGAGGGGGGAGGAGGGAAAGAGAGAGAGGGGAGAGGAGGGAGAGAGAGAGAGAGGGGAGGAGGGAAAGAGAGAGAGGGAAGGAGAGAAAGAGAGAGAGAGGGGGGAGGAGGGAAAGAGAGAGAGAGAGGGGGGAGGAGGGAAAGAGAGAGAGAGAGGGGGGAGGAGGGAAAGAGAGAGAGAGAGGGGGGAGGAGGGAAAGAGAGAGAGAGGGGGGAGGAGGGAAAGAGAGAGAGAGGGGGGAGGAGGGAAAGAGAGAGAGGGGAGGAGGGAAAGAGAAAGAGGGGAGAGGAGGGAAAGAGAGAGGGGAGAGGAGGGAAAGAGAGAGAGAGAGGGGAGAGGAGGGAAAGAGAGAGAGAGGGGAGGAGGGAAAGAGTGAGAGAGGGGAGAGGAGGGAAAGAGAGAGAGAGGGGGGAGGAGGGAAAGAGAGAGAGAGGGGGGAGGAGAGAAAGAGAGAGAGAGGGGGGAGGAGGGAAAGAGAGAGAGAGGGGGGAGGAGGGAAAGAGAGAGAGGGGGGGGGAAAGAGAGAGAGGGGAGGAGGGAAAGAGAGAGAGAGAGGGGGGAGGAGGGAAAGAGAGAGAGAGAGGGGGGAGGAGGGAAAGAGAGAGGGGGGAGGAGGGAAAGAGAGAGAGAGAGGGGGGAGGAGGGAAAGAGAGAGAGAGAGGGGGGAGGAGAGAAAGAGAGAGAGAGCGGGGGGAGGAGAGAAAGAGAGAGAGAGGGGGGAGGAGGGAAAGAGAGAGAGAGGGGGGAGGAGGGAAAGAGAGAGAGAGAGGGGGGAGGAGGGAAAGAGAGAGAGAGAGGGGGGAGGAGGGAAAGAGAGAGAGAGAGGGGGGAGGAGGGAAAGAGAGAGAGAGAGGGGGGAGGAGGGAAATAGAGAGAGAGAGAGGGGGAGGAGGGAAAGAGAGAGAGAGAGAGGGGAGGAGGGAAAGAGAGAGAGAGGGGGGAGGAGGGAAAGAGAGAGAGAGGGGAGAAAGAGGAGGGAAAGAGAGAGAGGGGAGAAAGAGGAGGGAAAGAGAGAGAGGGGAGAAAGAGGAGGGAAAGAGAGAGAGGGGAGAAAGAGGAGGGAAAGAGAGAGAGGGGAGAAAGACGAGGGAGAGAAAGGGTTACACATCATGCCAATGAATTATGTCTGTCTTTATGAGAGAAAGTTACACATTGTGTGTGACGTGTATATATATTTATAAATAAATAACTCTCACCTTGCATTTGGGACAGACAAACCCAGTCATGTTCTCCACCACTCCTATGATGGGCAGCTGGACCTTCTGACAGAACCTGATCTCCTTCCTAACATCCTGGAGAGATACCTCCTGGAGAGGGGGAGGAGGGGGGAGGAGGAGGGAGGAGGGGGGAGGAGGGGTGAGAGAGGGAGGGAGGAGGGGGAGGAGGGGGAGAGGGGGGAGGGGGGGGGAGGAGGGGGGAGAGAGGGAGGGGGGAGAGAGGGAGGGAGGAGGGAGGGGGGAGAGAGGGAGGGAGGAGGGGGGAGAGGGAGGGGGGAGAGAGGGAGGGGGGGGAGAGGGAGGGGGGGGAGAGAGGGAGGGGGGAGAGAGGGAGGGAGGAGGAGGGGGGAGAGGGGAGGAGGGGGGAGAGGGAGGGGGAGAGAGGGAGGGAGGAGGGGTGAGAGAGATAGAGGGAGGAGGGGTGAGAGAGAGGGAGGGAGGAGTCGTAACCACCACCCATCTAACCAGACAGGTTAAAGTCCTGGTTAAACTACCCTGTCATAACCACCACCCATCTAACCAGACAGTCCTGGTTAAACTACCCTGTCATAACCACCACCCAACTAACCAGACAGGCTAAAGTCCTGGTTAAACTACCCTGTCGTAACCACCACCCATCTAACCAGACAGGTTAAAGTCCTGGTTAAACTACCCTGTCATAACCCCACCCATCTAACCAGACAGGCTAAAGTCCTGGTTAAACTACCCTGTCATAACCACCACCCATTTAACCAGACAGGCTAAAGTCCTGGTTAAACTACCCTGTCATAACCCCACCCATCTAACCAGACAGGCTAAAGTCCTGGTTAAACTACCCTGTCATAACCACCACCCATCTAACCAGACAGGCTAAAGTCCTGGTTAAACTACCCTGTCATAACCACCACCCATCTAACCAGACAGGTTAAAGTCCTGGTTAAACTACCCTGTCATAACCCCACCCATCTAACCAGACAGGCTAAAGTCCTGGTTAAACTACCCTGTCATAACCACCACCCATCTAACCAGACAGGCTAAAGTCCTGGTTAAACTACCCTGTCATAACCACCACCCATCTAACCAGACAGGTTAAAGTCCTGGTTAAACTACCCTGTCATAACCACCACCCATCTAACCAGACAGTCTAAAGTCCTGGTTAAACTACCCTGTCATAACCCCACCCATCTAACCAGACAGACTAAAGTCCTGGTTAAACTACCCTGTCATAACCACCACCCATCTAACCAGACAGGCTAAAGTCCTGGTTAAACTACCCTGTCATAACCACCACCCATCTAACCAGACAGGCTAAAGTCCTGGTTAAACTACCCTGTCATTACCACCACCCATCTAACCAGACAGGTTAAAGTCCTGGTTAAACTACCCTGTCATAACCACCACCCATCTAACCAGACAGGCTAAAGTCCTGGTTAAACTACCCTGTCATAACCACCACCCATCTAACCAGACAGGTTAAAGTCCTGGTTAAACTACCCTGTCATAACCACCACCCATCTAACCAGACAGGCTAAAGTCCTGGTTAAACTACCCTGTCATAACCACCACCCATCTAACCAGACAGGCTAAAGTCCTGGTTAAACTACCCTGTCATAACCACCACCCATCTAACCAGACAGGCTAAAGTCCTGGTTAAACTACCCTGTCATAACCACCACCCATCTAACCAGACAGGCTAAAGTCCTGGTTAAACTACCCTGTCATAACCACCACCCATCTAACCAGACAGGTTAAAGTCCTGGTTAAACTACCCTGTCATAACCACCACCCATCTAACCAGACAGGCTAAAGTCCTGGTTAAACTACCCTGTCATAACCACCACCCATCTAACCAGACAGGTTAAAGTCCTGGTTAAACTACCCTGTCATAACCACCACCCATCTAACCAGACAGGCTAAAGTCCTGGTTAAACTACCCTGTCATAACCACCACCCATCTAACCAGACAGGCTAAAGTCCTGGTTAAACTACCCTGTCATAACCCCACCCATCTAACCAGACAGGCTAAAGTCCTGGTTAAACTACCCTGTCATAACCACCACCCATCTAACCAGACAGGCTAAAGTCCTGGTTAAACTACCCTGTCATAACCACCACCCATCTAACCAGACAGGCTAAAGTCCTGGTTAAACTACCCTGTCATAACCACCACCCATCTAACCAGACAGGCTAAAGTCCTGGTTAAACTACCCTGTCATAACCACCACCCATCTAAACAGACAGGCTAAAGTCCTGGTTAAACTACCCTGTCATAACCACCACCCATCTAACCAGACAGTCCTGGTTAAACTACCCTGTCATAACCACCACCCATCTAACCAGACAGGCTAAAGTCCTGGTTAAACTACCCTGTCATAACCACCACCCATCTAACCAGACAGTCCTGGTTAAACTACCCTGTCATAACCACCACCCATCTAACCAGACAGGTTAAAGTCCTGGTTAAACTACCCTGTCGTAACCACCACCCATCTAACCAGACAGGTTAAAGTCCTGGTTAAACTACCCTGTCATAACCCCACCCATCTAACCAGACAGGCTAAAGTCCTGGTTAAACTACCCTGTCATAACCACCACCCATTTAACCAGACAGGCTAAAGTCCTGGTTAAACTACCCTGTCATAACCCCACCCATCTAACCAGACAGGCTAAAGTCCTGGTTAAACTACCCTGTCATAACCACCACCCATCTAACCAGACAGGCTAAAGTCCTGGTTAAACTACCCTGTCATAACCACCACCCATCTAACCAGACAGGTTAAAGTCCTGGTTAAACTACCCTGTCATAACCCCACCCATCTAACCAGACAGGCTAAAGTCCTGGTTAAACTACCCTGTCATAACCACCACCCATCTAACCAGACAGGTTAAAGTCCTGGTTAAACCACCCTGTCATAACCACCACCCATCTAACCAGACAGGTTAAAGTCCTGGTTAAACTACCCTGTCATAACCACCACCCATCTAACCAGACAGGCTAAAGTCCTGGTTAAACTACCCTGTCATAACCACCACCCATCTAACCAGACAGGTTAAAGTCCTGGTTAAACTACCCTGTCATAACCCCACCCATCTAACCAGACAGGCTAAAGTCCTGGTTAAACTACCCTGTCATAACCACCACCCATCTAACCAGACAGGTTAAAGTCCTGGTTAAACCACCCTGTCATAACCACCACCCATCTAACCAGACAGGTTAAAGTCCTGGTTAAACTACCCTGTCATAACCACCACCCATCTAACCAGACAGGCTAAAGTCCTGGTTAAACTACCCTGTCATAACCACCACCCATCTAACCAGACAGGCTAAAGTCCTGGTTAAACTACCCTGTCATAACCACCACCCATCTAACCAGACAGGTTAAAGTCCTGGTTAAACTACCCTGTCATAACCACCACCCATCTAACCAGACAGGCTAAAGTCCTGGTTAAACTACCCTGTCATAACCACCACCCATCTAACCAGACAGGTTAAAGTCCTGGTTAAACTACCCTGTCATAACCACCACCCATCTAACCAGACAGTCTAAAGTCCTGGTTAAACTACCCTGTCATAACCCCACCCATCTAACCAGACAGACTAAAGTCCTGGTTAAACTACCCTGTCATAACCACCACCCATCTAACCAGACAGGCTAAAGTCCTGGTTAAACTACCCTGTCATAACCACCACCCATCTAACCAGACAGGCTAAAGTCCTGGTTAAACTACCCTGTCATTACCACCACCCATCTAACCAGACAGGTTAAAGTCCTGGTTAAACTACCCTGTCATAACCACCACCCATCTAACCAGACAGGCTAAAGTCCTGGTTAAACTACCCTGTCATAACCACCACCCATCTAACCAGACAGGTTAAAGTCCTGGTTAAACTACCCTGTCATAACCACCACCCATCTAACCAGACAGGCTAAAGTCCTGGTTAAACTACCCTGTCATAACCACCACCCATCTAACCAGACAGGCTAAAGTCCTGGTTAAACTACCCTGTCATAACCACCACCCATCTAACCAGACAGGCTAAAGTCCTGGTTAAACTACCCTGTCATAACCACCACCCATCTAACCAGACAGGCTAAAGTCCTGGTTAAACTACCCTGTCATAACCACCACCCATCTAACCAGACAGGTTAAAGTCCTGGTTAAACTACCCTGTCATAACCACCACCCATCTAACCAGACAGGCTAAAGTCCTGGTTAAACTACCCTGTCATAACCACCACCCATCTAACCAGACAGGTTAAAGTCCTGGTTAAACTACCCTGTCATAACCACCACCCATCTAACCAGACAGGCTAAAGTCCTGGTTAAACTACCCTGTCATAACCACCACCCATCTAACCAGACAGGCTAAAGTCCTGGTTAAACTACCCTGTCATAACCCCACCCATCTAACCAGACAGGCTAAAGTCCTGGTTAAACTACCCTGTCATAACCACCACCCATCTAACCAGACAGGCTAAAGTCCTGGTTAAACTACCCTGTCATAACCACCACCCATCTAACCAGACAGGCTAAAGTCCTGGTTAAACTACCCTGTCATAACCACCACCCATCTAACCAGACAGGCTAAAGTCCTGGTTAAACTACCCTGTCATAACCACCACCCATCTAAACAGACAGGCTAAAGTCCTGGTTAAACTACCCTGTCATAACCACCACCCATCTAACCAGACAGTCCTGGTTAAACTACCCTGTCATAACCACCACCCATCTAACCAGACAGGCTAAAGTCCTGGTTAAACTACCCTGTCATAACCACCACCCATCTAACCAGACAGTCCTGGTTAAACTACCCTGTCATAACCACCACCCATCTAACCAGACAGGTTAAAGTCCTGGTTAAACTACCCTGTCATAACCACCACCCATCTAACCAGACAGGCTAAAGTCCTGGTTAAACTACCCTGTCATAACCACCACCCATCTAACCAGACAGGCTAAAGTCCTGGTTAAACTACCCTGTCATAACCCCACCCATCTAACCAGACAGGCTAAAGTCCTGGTTAAACTACCCTGTCATAACCCCACCCATCTAACCAGACAGGCTAAAGTCCTGGTTAAACTACCCTGTCATAACCACCACCCATCTAACCAGACAGGCTAAAGTCCTGGTTAAACTACCCTGTCATAACCCCACCCATCTAAACAGACAGGCTAAAGTCCTGGTTAAAACTACCCTGTCATAACCCCACCCATCTAAACAGACAGGCTAAAGTCCTGGTTAAAACTACCCTGTCATAACCACCACCCATCTAACCAGACAGGCTAAAGTCCTGGTTAAACTACCCTGTCATAAACCCACCCATCTAACCAGACAGGCTAAAGTCCTGGTTAAACTACCCTGTCATAACCACCACCCATCTAACCAGACAGGCTAAAGTCCTGGTTAAACTACCCTGTCATAACCCCACCCATCTAAACAGACAGGCTAAAGTCCTGGTTAAACTACCCTGTCATAACCCCACCCATCTAACCAGACAGGCTAAAGTCCTGGTTAAACTACCCTGTCATAAACCCACCCATCTAACCAGACAGGCTAAAGTCCTGGTTAAACTACCCTGTCATAACCACCACCCATCTAACCAGACAGGCTAAAGTCCTGGTTAAACTACCCTGTCATAACCACCACCCATCTAACCAGACAGGCTAAAGTCCTGGTTAAACTACCCTGTCATAACCACCACCCATCTAACCAGACAGACTAAAGTCCTGGTTAAACTACCCTGTCATAACCACCACCCATCTAACCAGACAGGCTAAAGTCCTGGTTAAACTACCCTGTCATAACCACCACCCATCTAACCAGACAGGTTAAAGTCCTGGTTAAACTACCCTGTCATAACCACCACCCATCTAACCAGACAGGCTAAAGTCCTGGTTAAACTACCCTGTCATAACCACCACCCATCTAACCAGACAGTCCTGGTTAAACTACCCTGTCATAACCCCACCCATCTAACCAGACAGTCCTGGTTATACTACCCTGTCGTAACCCCACCCATCTAACCAGACAGGCTAAAGTCCTGGTTAAACTACCCTGTCATAACCACCACCCATCTAACCAGACAGGCTAAAGTCCTGGTTAAACTACCCTGTCATAACCACCACCCATCTAACCAGACAGTCCTGGTTAAACTACCCTGTCATAACCACCACCCATCTAACCAGACAGTCCTGGTTAAACTACCCTGTCATAAACACCACCCATCTAACCAGACAGGCTAAAGTCCTGGTTAAACTACCCTGTCATAACCACCACCCATCTAACCAGACAGTCCTGGTTAAACTACCCTGTCATAACCACCACCCATCTAACCAGACAGGCTAAAGTCCTGGTTAAACTACCCTGTCATAACCCCACCCATCTAACCAGACAGGCTAAAGTCCTGGTTAAACTACCCTGTCATAACCACCACCCATCTAACCAGACAGGCTAAAGTCCTGGTTAAACTACCCTGTCATAACCACCACCCATCTAACCAGACAGGTTAAAGTTCTGGTTAAACTACCCTGTCATAACCCCACCCATCTAACCAGACAGGCTAAAGTCCTGGTTAAACTACCCTGTCATAACCACCACCCATCTAACCAGACAGGCTAAAGTCCTGGTTAAACTACCCTGTCATAACCACCACCCATCTAACCAGACAGGCTAAAGTCCTGGTTAAACTACCCTGTCATAACCCCACCCATCTAACCAGACAGGTTAAAGTCCTGGTTAAACTACCCTGTCATAACCACCACCCATCTAACCAGACAGGCTAAAGTCCTGGTTAAACTACCCTGTCATAACCACCACCCATCTAACCAGACAGGCTAAAGTCCTGGTTAAACTACCCTGTCATAACCACCACCCATCTAACCAGACAGGCTAAAGTCCTGGTTAAACTACCCTGTCATAACCACCACCCATCTAACCAGACAGGCTAAAGTCCTGGTTAAACTACCCTGTCATAACCACCACCCATCTAACCAGACAGGAAAAAAGTCCTGGTTAAACTACCCTGTCATAACCACCACCCATCTAACCAGACAGACTAAAGTCCTGGTTAAACTACCCTGTCATAACCCCACCCATCTAACCAGACAGACTAAAGTCCTGGTTAAACTACCCTGTCATAACCACCACCCATCTAACCAGACAGGCTAAAGTCCTGGTTAAACTACCCTGTCATAACCACCACCCATCTAACCAGACAGGCTAAAGTCCTGGTTAAACTACCCTGTCATAACCACCACCCATCTAACCAGACAGGTTAAAGTCCTGGTTAAACTACCCTGTCATAACCCCCACCCATCTAACCAGACAGTCCTGGTTAAACTACCCTGTCATAACCACCACCCATCTAACCAGACAGTCCTGGTTAAACTACCCTGTCATAACCACCACCCATCTAACCAGACAGGCTATAGTCCTGGTTAAACTACCCTGTCATAACCACCACCCATCTAACCAGACAGGCTAAAGTCCTGGTTAAACTACCCTGTCATAACCACCACCCATCTAACCAGACAGGTTAAAGTCCTGGTTAAACTACCCTGTCATAACCACCACCCATCTAACCAGACAGGCTAAAGTCCTGGTTAAACTACCCTGTCATAACCACCACCCATCTAACCAGACAGGCTAAAGTCCTGGTTAAACTACCCTGTCATAACCCCACCCATCTAACCAGACAGGTTAAAGTCCTGGTTAAACTACCCTGTCATAACCACCACCCATCTAACCAGACAGGCTAAAGTCCTGGTTAAACTACCCTGTCATAACCACCACCCATCTAACCAGACAGGCTAAAGTCCTGGTTAAACTACCCTGTCATAACCACCACCCATCTAACCAGACAGGCTAAAGTCCTGGTTAAACTACCCTGTCATAACCACCACCCATCTAAACAGACAGGCTAAAGTCCTGGTTAAACTACCCTGTCATAACCACCACCCATCTAACCAGACAGTCCTGGTTAAACTACCCTGTCATAACCACCACCCATCTAACCAGACAGGCTAAAGTCCTGGTTAAACTACCCTGTCATAACCACCACCCAACTAACCAGACAGGTTAAAGTCCTGGTTAAACTACCCTGTCATAACCACCACCCATCTAACCAGACAGGCTAAAGTCCTGGTTAAACTACCCTGTCATAACCCCACCCATCTAACCAGACAGGCTAAAGTCCTGGTTAAACTACCCTGTCATAACCACCACCCATCTAACCAGACAGGCTAAAGTCCTGGTTAAACTACCCTGTCATAACCACCACCCATCTAACCAGACAGGCTAAAGTCCTGGTTAAACTACCCTGTCATAACCCCACCCATCTAACCAGACAGGCTAAAGTCCTGGTTAAACTACCCTGTCATAACCCCACCCATCTAACCAGACAGGCTAAAGTCCTGGTTAAACTACCCTGTCATAACCACCACCCATCTAACCAGACAGGCTAAAGTCCTGGTTAAACTACCCTGTCATAACCCCACCCATCTAACCAGACAGGCTAAAGTCCTCGTTAAACTACCCTGTCATAACCCCACCCATCTAACCAGACAGGCTAAAGTCCTGGTTAAACTACCCTGTCATAACCACCACCCATCTAACCAGACAGGCTAAAGTCCTGGTTAAACTACCCTGTCATAACCCCACCCATCTAACCAGACAGGCTAAAGTCCTGGTTAAACTACCCTGTCATAACCCCACCCATCTAACCAGACAGGCTAAAGTCCTGGTTAAACTACCCTGTCATAACCACCACCCATCTAACCAGACAGGCTAAAGTCCTGGTTAAACTACCCTGTCATAACCCCACCCATCTAACCAGACAGGCTAAAGTCCTGGTTAAACTACCCTGTCATAACCCCACCCATCTAACCAGACAGGCTAAAGTCCTGGTTAAACTACCCTGTCATAACCACCACCCATCTAACCAGACAGGCTAAAGTCCTGGTTAAACTACCCTGTCATAACCACCACCCATCTAACCAGACAGGCTAAAGTCCTGGTTAAACTACCCTGTCATAAACCCACCCATCTAACCAGACAGGTTAAAGTCCTGGTTAAACTACCCTGTCATAACCACCACCCATCTAACCAGACAGGCTAAAGTCCTGGTTTAACTACCCTGTCATAACCACCACCCATCTAACCAGACAGGCTAAAGTCCTGGTTAAACTACCCTGTCATAACCACCACCCATCTAACCAGACAGGCTAAAGTCCTGGTTAAACTACCCTGTCATAACCACCACCCATCTAACCAGACAGGCTAAAGTCCTGGTTAAACTACCCTGTCATAACCACCACCCATCTAACCAGACAGGCTAAAGTCCTGGTTAAACTACCCTGTCATAACCCCACCCATCTAACCAGACAGGCTAAAGTCCTGGTTAAACTACCCTGTCATAACCACCACCCATCTAACCAGACAGGCTAAAGTCCTGGTTAAACTACCCTGTCATAACCACCACCCATCTAACCAGACAGGCTAAAGTCCTGGTTAAACTACCCTGTCATAACCACCACCCATCTAACCAGACAGGCTAAAGTCCTGGTTAAACTACCCTGTCATAACCACCACCCATCTAACCAGACAGGCTAAAGTCCTGGTTAAACTACCCTGTCATAACCACCACCCATCTAACCAGACAGGCTAAAGTCCTGGTTAAACTACCCTGTCATAACCACCACCCATCTAACCAGACAGGCTAAAGTCCTGGTTAAACTACCCTGTCATAACCCCCACCCATCTAACCAGACAGGCTAAAGTCCTGGTTAAACTACCCTGTCATAACCACCACCCATCTAACCAGACAGGCTAAAGTCCTGGTTAAACTACCCTGTCATAACCACCACCCATCTAACCAGACAGACTAAAGTCCTGGTTAAACTACCCTGTCATAACCCCACCCATCTAACCAGACAGACTAAAGTCCTGGTTAAACTACCCTGTCATAACCACCACCCATCTAACCAGACAGGCTAAAGTCCTGGTTAAACTACCCTGTCATAACCACCACCCATCTAACCAGACAGGCTAAAGTCCTGGTTAAACTACCCTGTCATAACCACCACCCATCTAACCAGACAGGCTAAAGTCCTGGTTAAACTACCCTGTCATAACCACCACCCATCTAACCAGACAGGCTAAAGTCCTGGTTAAACTACCCTGTCATAACCACCACCCATCTAACCAGACAGGCTAAAGTCCTGGTTAAACTACCCTGTCATAACCACCACCCATCTAACCAGACAGGCTAAAGTCCTGGTTAAACTACCCTGTCATAACCACCACCCATCTAACCAGACAGTCCTGGTTAAACTACCCTGTCATAACCCCACCCATCTAACCAGACAGTCCTGGTTATACTACCCTGTCGTAACCCCACCCATCTAACCAGACAGGCTAAAGTCCTGGTTAAACTACCCTGTCATAACCACCACCCATCTAACCAGACAGGCTAAAGTCCTGGTTAAACTACCCTGTCATAACCACCACCCATCTAACCAGACAGTCCTGGTTAAACTACCCTGTCATAACCACCACCCATCTAACCAGACAGTCCTGGTTAAACTACCCTGTCATAAACACCACCCATCTAACCAGACAGGCTAAAGTCCTGGTTAAACTACCCTGTCATAACCCCACCCATCTAACCAGACAGGCTAAAGTCCTGGTTAAACTACCCTGTCATAACCACCACCCATCTAACCAGACAGGCTAAAGTCCTGGTTAAACTACCCTGTCATAACCACCACCCATCTAACCAGACAGGTTAAAGTTCTGGTTAAACTACCCTGTCATAACCCCACCCATCTAACCAGACAGGCTAAAGTCCTGGTTAAACTACCCTGTCATAACCACCACCCATCTAACCAGACAGGCTAAAGTCCTGGTTAAACTACCCTGTCATAACCCCACCCATCTAACCAGACAGGCTAAAGTCCTGGTTAAACTACCCTGTCATAACCACCACCCATCTAACCAGACAGGCTAAAGTCCTGGTTAAACTACCCTGTCATAACCACCACCCATCTAACCAGACAGGCTAAAGTCCTGGTTAAACTACCCTGTCATAACCACCACCCATCTAACCAGACAGGCTAAAGTCCTGGTTAAACTACTCTGTCATAACCACCACCCATCTAACCAGACAGGCTAAAGTCCTGGTTAAACTACCGTGTCATAACCACCACCCATCTAACCAGACAGACTAAAGTCCTGGTTAAACTACCCTGTCATAACCACCACCCATCTAACCAGACAGGCTAAAGTCCTGGTTAAACTACCCTGTCATAACCACCACCCATCTAACCAGACAGGTTAAAGTCCTGGTTAAACTACCCTGTCATAACCACCACCCATCTAACCAGACAGGCTAAAGTCCTGGTTAAACTACCCTGTCATAACCCCACCCATCTAGCCAGACAGGCTAAAGTCCTGGTTAAACCACCCTGTCATAACCACCACCCATCTAACCAGACAGGCTAAAGTCCTGGTTAAACTACCCTGTCATAACCCCACCCATCTAACCAGACAGGCTAAAGTCCTGGTTAAACTACCCTGTCATAACCCCACCCATCTAACCAGACAGGCTAAAGTCCTGGTTAAACTACCCTGTCATAACCCCACCCATCTAACCAGACAGGCTAAAGTCCTGGTTAAACTACCCTGTCATAACCACCACCCATCTAACCAGACAGGCTAAAGTCCTGGTTAAACTACCCTGTCATAACCACCACCCATCTAACCAGACAGTCCTGGTTAAACTACCCTGTCATAACCACCACCCATCTAACCAGACAGGCTAAAGTCCTGGTTAAACTACCCTGTCATAACCCCACCCATCTAACCAGACAGGTTAAAGTCCTGGTTAAACTACCCTGTCATAACCACCACCCATCTAACCAGACAGGTTAAAGTCCTGGTTAAACTACCCTGTCATAACCACCACCCATCTAACCAGACAGGTTAAAGTCCTGGTTAAACTACCCTGTCATAACCACCACCCATCTAACCAGACAGGCTAAAGTCCTGGTTAAACTACCCTGTCATAACCACCACCCATCTAACCAGACAGGCTAAAGTCCTGGTTAAACTACCCTGTCATAACCACCACCCATCTAACCAGACAGTCCTGGTTAAACTACCCTGTCATAACCACCACCCATCTAACCAGACAGGCTAAAGTCCTGGTTAAACTACCCTGTCATAACCACCACCCAACTAACCAGACAGTCCTGGTTAAACTACCCTGCCATAACCACCACCCATCTAACCAGACAGGTTAAAGTCCTGGTTAAACTACCCTGTCATAACCACCACCCATCTAACCAGACAGTCCTGGTTAAACTACCCTGTCATAACCACCACCCATCTAACCAGACAGGCTAAAGTCCTGGTTAAACTACCCTGTCATAACCACCACCCATCTAACCAGACAGGCTAAAGTCCTGGTTAAACTACCCTGTCATAACCACCACCCATCTAACCAGACAGTCCTGGTTAAACTACCCTGTCATAACCCCACCCATCTAATCAGACAGGCTAAAGTCGTGGTTAAACTACCCTGTCATAACCACCACCCATTTAACCAGACAGGCTAAAGTCCTGGTTAAACTACCCTGTCATAACCACCACCCATCTAACCAGACAGGTTAAAGTCCTGGTTAAACTACCCTGTCATAACCACCACCCATCTAACCAGACAGGTTAAAGTCCTGGTTAAACTACCCTGTCATAACCACCACCCATCTAACCAGACAGGTTAAAGTCCTGGTTAAACTACCCTGTCATAACCCCCACCCATCTAACCAGACAGTCCTGGTTAAACTACCCTGTCATAACCACCACCCATCTAACCAGACAGGCTAAAGTCCTGGTTAAACTACCCTGTCATAACCACCACCCAACTAACCAGACAGGCTAAAGTCCTGGTTAAACTACCCTGTCATAACCACCACCCATCTAACCAGACAGGCTAAAGTCCTGGTTAAACTACCCTGTCATAACCACCACCCATCTAACCAGACAGGCTAAAGTCCTGGTTAAACTACCCTGTCATAACCACCACCCAACTAACCAGACAGGCTAAAGTCCTGTGTAATTTATTGATCTGACCACCAGTCAGTCAGTAATTTATTGATCTGACCACCAGTCAGTCAGTAATTTATTGATCTGACCACCAGCCAGACAGTAATTTATTGATCTGACCACCAGCCAGTCAGTCATTTATTGATCTGACCACCAGCCAGATAGTCAGTCAGTAATTTATTGATCTGACCACCAGTCAGTCAGTAATTTATTGATCTGAACACCAGACAGTCAGTCAGTAATTTATTGATCTGACCACCAGCCAGACAGTCAGTCATTTATTGATCTGACCACCAGTCAGTCAGTAATTTATTGATCTGACCACCAGTCAGTCAGTAATTTATTGATCTGAACACCAGATAGTCAGACAGTAATTTATTGATCTGACCACCAGCCAGTCAGTCAGTAATTTATTGATCTGACCACCAGTCAGTCAGTAATTTATTGATCTGAACACCAGATAGTCAGACAGTAATTTATTGATCTGACCACCAGCCAGTCAGTCAGTAATTTATTG
>NW_026600739.1:98574-101074 GCF_029448725.1 Salvelinus fontinalis | reverse complement strand
CCTACTGCCTCTGATCTGGAGGACTCACTAAACAGAGAACATCCCTGGTCATCCCTACTGCCTCTGATCTGGTGGACTCCCTAAACAGAGAACATTCCTGGTCATCTCTACTGCCTCTGATCTGGTGGACTCACTAAACAGAGAACATCCCTGGTCATCCCTAATGCCTCTGATCTGGAGGACTCACTAAACAGAGAACATCCCTGGTCATCCCTACTGCCTCTGATCTGGAGGACTCACTAAACAGAGAACATCCCTGGTCATCCCTACTGCCTCTGATCTGGAGGACTCACTACACAGAGAACACAATGTCTACACTGTATTTCTGATCAATTTGATGTTATTTTAATGGACAAAAAAAAAGGGGGTTTCTTTAAAAAAAACAATGACATTTCTAAGTAACTTTTGAAAGGTATCAAACACACAGGAGAGACAGAGACTATCCTGCTACATCACCTACCTGTTCTCCCTCCAGTCCCACGATCCTGGGGATGGACACATCTAGGAGAGACAGAGACTATATACATCACCTACCTGTTCTCCTTCCAGACCCATGATCCTGGGGATGGACGGACCACAGATGTCCACATCTAGGAGAGCAACCTGGAACACACACACACACACACACACACACACACACACACACACACACACACACACACACACACACACACACACACACACACACACACACACACACGGACGTTAGGGTGTGGAACGTGTCCTCTAGTCAACACACAGCAGAGTTAGTGTGTATCACTTAGTCAGTGTGCTAAAACGTTTTCCAGCCGTCATACCCTCATCTGGCCACAGAGAGGCAGCACTGAGTCGAGCTACAGCAGTGGGGCGGCAGGTAGCCTAGTGGTTAGAGGCAGCTAGACTAGTCATACCCTCATCTGGCCACAGAGAGGCAGCACTGAGTCGAGCTACAGCAGTGGGGCGGCAGGTAGCCTAGTGGTTAGAGGCAGCTAGACTAGTCATACCCTCATCTGGCCACAGAGAGGCAGCACTGAGTCGAGCTACAGCAGTGGGGCGGCAGGTAGCCTAGTGGTTAGAGGCAGCTAGACTAGTCATACCCTCATCTGGCCACAGAGAGGCAGCACTGAGTCGAGCTACAGCAGTGGGGCGGCAGGTAGCCTAGTGGTTAGAGGCAGCTAGACTAGTCATACCCTCATCTGGCCACAGAGAGGCAGCACTGAGTCGAGCTACAGCAGTGGGGCGGCAGGTAGCCTAGTGGTTAGAGGCAGGTAGCCTCGTGGTTATAGACAGGTAGACTAGTGGTTAGAGGCAGGTAGCCTAGTGGTTAGAGACAGGTAGCCTCGTGGTTATAGACAGGTAGACTAGTGGTTAGAGGCAGGTAGCCTCGTGGTTATAGACAGGTAGACTAGTGGTTAGAGACAGGTAGCCTAGTGGTTAGAGGCAGGTAGCCTCGTGGTTATAGACAGGTAGACTCGTGGTTAGAGGCAGGTAGCCTAGTGGTTAGAGGCAGGTAGCCTAGTGGTTAGAGGCAGGTAGCCTAGTGGTTAGAGGCAGGTAGCCTAGTGGTTAGAGGCAGGTAGCCTCGTGGTTATAGACAGGTAGACTAGTGGTTAGAGGCAGGTAGCCTAGTGGTTAGAGACAGGTAGCCTCGTGGTTATAGACAGGTAGACTAGTGGTTAGAGGCAGGTAGCCTAGTGGTTAGAGCGTTGGACTAGTAACTGAAAGGTTGCGAGATCGAATCCCCGAGCTGACAAAGTGAAAATCCATTATCCTACATTATCCTAAAAGTTACATTTTTTTTTAAAAAGCGAGCTTCCAGCCTGAGGCACTGTACCATTTGTGACCACCAGGGGGAGACAAAAACACTGAGATCAGGTTCATACCAAAAGTGTAGACCTCTGACGATGCTCTCCCTCTGAGGAAGTAACAAAACTAGATAGAAGCTAAGGGGCATCAGTCATCTCCCCCCCCCCCTCAGCCTTCACCAGGTAGAGGCAGTGAGAGTGTCCCCCCCCCCCTCAGCCTTCACCAGGTAGAGACAGTGAGAGTGTCCCCCCCCCTCAGCCTTCACCAGGTATAGACAGTGAGAGTGTCCCCCTGCTACACACCCTCAGCCTTCACCAGGTAGAGGCAGTGAGAGTGTCCCCCCCCCCCCCCCTCAGCCTTCACCAGGTAGAGACAGTGAGAGTGTCCCCCCCCCCTCAGCCTTCACCAGGTAGAGACAGTGAGAGTGTCCCCCCCCCCCCCCTCAGCCTTCACCAGGTAGAGGACAGTGAGAGTGTCCCCCCCCTCAGCCTTCACCAGGTAGAGACAGTGAGAGTGTCCCCCCCCCCCCTCAGTCTTCACCAGGTATAGACAGTGAGAGTGTCCCCCCCTGCTACACACCCTCAGTCTTCACCAGGTAGAGACAGTGAGAGTGTCCCCCCCCCCCTCAGTCTTCACCAGGTAGAGACAGTGAGAGTGTCCCCCCCCCTCAGCCTTCACCAGGTATAGACAGTGAGAGTGTCCCCCTGCTACACAC
>NW_026600739.1:82500-95484 GCF_029448725.1 Salvelinus fontinalis | reverse complement strand
GGTCAGGGTCTACTGAACAGAGACAGAGACAGACTGACTGAGTCTTTACCTGGGTCTGGTCAGGGTCTACTGAACAGAGACAGAGACAGACTGACTGAGTCTTTACCTGGGTCTGGTCAGGGTCTACTGAACAGAGACAGAGAGACTGAGTCATTACCTGGGTCTGGTCAGAACAGAGACAGAGAGACAGAGTCTTTACCTGGGTCTGGTCAGAACAGAGACAGACTGACTGAGTCTTACCTGGGTCTGGTCAGAACAGAGACAGAGAGGACTGAGTCTTTACCTGGGTCTGGTCAGAACAGAGACAGAGAGACAGAGTCTTTACCTGGGTCTGGTCAGAACAGAGACAGAGAGACAGAGTCTTTACCTGGGTCTGGTCAGAACAGAGACAGACTGACTGAGTCTTACCTGGGTCTGGTCAGAACAGAGACAGAGAGACTGAGTCTTTACCTGGGTCTGGTCAGAACAGAGACAGAGAGACTGAGTCTTTACCTGGGTCTGGTCAAGGTCTACAGAACAGAGACAGAGAGACAGAGTCTTTACCTGGGTCTGGTCAAGGTCTACTGAACAGAGACAGAGAGACAGACTGAGTCATTACCTGGGTCTGGTCAGAACAGAGACAGAGAGACTGAGTCTTTACCTGGGTCTGGTCAGAACAGAGACAGAGAGACTGACTGAGTCTTTACCTGGGTCTGGTCAGAACAGAGACAGAGAGACTGAGTCTTTACCTGGGTCTGGTCAGAACAGAGACAGAGAGACAGAGTCTTTACCTGGGTCTGGTCAGAACAGAGACAGACTGACTGAGTCTTTACCTGGGTCTGGTCAGAACAGAGACAGACTGACTGAGTCTTACCTGGGTCTGGTCAGAACAGAGACAGAGAGACTGAGTCTTACCTGGGTCTGGTCAGGGTCTACTGAACAGAGACAGAGACAGACTGACTGAGTCTTTACCTGGGTCTGGTCAGGGTCTACTGAACAGAGACAGAGACAGACTGACTGAGTCTTTACCTGGGTCTGGTCAGGGTCTACTGAACAGAGACAGAGAGACTGAGTCATTACCTGGGTCTGGTCAGAACAGAGACAGAGAGACAGAGTCTTTACCTGGGTCTGGTCAGAACAGAGACAGACTGACTGAGTCTTACCTGGGTCTGGTCAGAACAGAGACAGAGAGACTGAGTCTTTACCTGGGTCTGGTCAGAACAGAGACAGAGAGACAGAGTCTTTACCTGGGTCTGGTCAGAACAGAGACAGAGAGACAGAGTCTTTACCTGGGTCTGGTCAGAACAGAGACAGACTGACTGAGTCTTACCTGGGTCTGGTCAGAACAGAGACAGAGAGACTGAGTCTTTACCTGGGTCTGGTCAGAACAGAGACAGAGAGACTGAGTCTTTACCTGGGTCTGGTCAAGGTCTACAGAACAGAGACAGAGAGACAGAGTCTTTACCTGGGTCTGGTCAAGGTCTACTGAACAGAGACAGAGAGACAGACTGAGTCATTACCTGGGTCTGGTCAGAACAGAGACAGAGAGACTGAGTCTTTACCTGGGTCTGGTCAGAACAGAGACAGAGAGACTGACTGAGTCTTTACCTGGGTCTGGTCAGAACAGAGACAGAGAGACTGAGTCTTTACCTGGGTCTGGTCAGAACAGAGACAGAGAGACAGAGTCTTTACCTGGGTCTGGTCAGAACAGAGACAGACTGACTGAGTCTTTACCTGGGTCTGGTCAGAACAGAGACAGACTGACTGAGTCTTACCTGGGTCTGGTCAGAACAGAGACAGAGAGACTGAGTCTTACCTGGGTCTGGTCAGGGTCTACTGAACAGAGACAGAGACAGACTGACTGAGTCTTTACCTGGGTCTGGTCAGGGTCTACTGAACAGAGACAGAGACAGACTGACTGAGTCTTTACCTGGGTCTGGTCAGGGTCTACTGAACAGAGACAGAGAGACTGAGTCATTACCTGGGTCTGGTCAGAACAGAGACAGAGAGACAGAGTCTTTACCTGGGTCTGGTCAGAACAGAGACAGACTGACTGAGTCTTACCTGGGTCTGGTCAGAACAGAGACAGAGAGACTGAGTCTTTACCTGGGTCTGGTCAGAACAGAGACAGAGAGACAGAGTCTTTACCTGGGTCTGGTCAGAACAGAGACAGAGAGACAGAGTCTTTACCTGGGTCTGGTCAGAACAGAGACAGACTGACTGAGTCTTACCTGGGTCTGGTCAGAACAGAGACAGAGAGACTGAGTCTTTACCTGGGTCTGGTCAGAACAGAGACAGAGAGACTGAGTCTTTACCTGGGTCTGGTCAAGGTCTACAGAACAGAGACAGAGAGACAGAGTCTTTACCTGGGTCTGGTCAAGGTCTACTGAACAGAGACAGAGAGACAGACTGAGTCATTACCTGGGTCTGGTCAGAACAGAGACAGAGAGACTGAGTCTTTACCTGGGTCTGGTCAGAACAGAGACAGAGAGACTGAGTCTTTACCTGGGTCTGGTCAGAACAGAGACAGACTGACTGAGTCTTTACCTGGGTCTGGTCAGAACAGAGACAGACTGACTGAGTCTTATCTGGGTCTGGTCAGAACAGAGACAGAGAGACTGAGTCTTACCTGGGTCTGGTCAGGGTCTACTGAACAGAGACAGAGACAGACTGACTGAGTCTTTACCTGGGTCTGGTCAGGGTCTACTGAACAGAGACAGAGACAGACTGACTGAGTCTTTACCTGGGTCTGGTCAGGGTCTACTGAACAGAGACAGAGAGACTGAGTCTTTACCTGGGTCTGGTCAAGGTCTACTGAACAGAGACAGAGAGACAGACTGACTGAGTCTTACCTGGGTCTGGTCAAGGTCTACTGAACAGAGACAGAGAGACAGACTGAGTCATTACCTGGGTCTGGTCAGAACAGAGACAGAGAGACTGAGTCTTTACCTGGGTCTGGTCAAGGTCTACTGAACAGAGACAGAGAGACAGACTGAGTCTTTACCTGGGTCTGGTCAAGGTCTACTGAACAGAGACAGAGAGACTGAGTCTTTACCTGGGTCTGGTCAAGGTCTACTGAACAGAGACAGAGAGACAGACTGAGTCATTACCTGGGTCTGGTCAGAACAGAGACAGAGAGACTGAGTCTTTACCTGGGTCTGGTCAGAACAGAGACAGAGAGACTGAGTCTTTACCTGGGTCTGGTCAGAACAGAGACAGACTGACTGAGTCTTTACCTGGGTCTGGTCAGAACAGAGACAGACTGACTGAGTCTTACCTGGGTCTGGTCAGGGTCTACTGAACAGAGACAGAGACAGACTGACTGAGTCTTTACCTGGGTCTGGTCAGGGTCTACTGAACAGAGACAGAGACAGACTGACTGAGTCTTTACCTGGGTCTGGTCAGGGTCTACTGAACAGAGACAGAGACAGACTGACTGAGTCTTTACCTGGGTCTGGTCAGAACAGAGACAGAGAGACAGACTGACTGAGTCTTTACCTGGGTCTGGTCAGAACAGAGACAGAGAGACAGACTGAGTCTTTACCTGGGTCTGGTCAGAACAGAGACAGAGAGACAGTCTTTACCTGGGTCTGGTCAGGGTCTACTGAACAGAGACAGACTGACTGAGTCTTTACCTGGGTCTGGTCAGGGTCTACTGAACAGAGACAGAGACAGAGAGACTGAGTCTTTACCTGGGTCTGGTCAGGGTCTACTGAACAGAGACAGACTGACTGAGTCTTTACCTGGGTCTGGTCAGGGTCTACTGAACAGAGACAGACTGACTGAGTCTTTACCTGGGTCTGGTCAGAACAGAGACAGACTGACTGAGTCTTTACCTGGGTCTGGTCAGAACAGAGACAGAGAGACTGAGTCTTTACCTGGGTCTGGTCAGAACAGAGACAGAGAGACTGAGTCTTTACCTGGGTCTGGTCAGAACAGAGACAGAGAGACAGACTGACTGAGTCTTTACCTGGGTCTGGTGCTTTAGTGGCTCCAGAGGAGCAGAGGTTCTGGTTGGGACAACCCTGACATGCTGAGGTCTTCCCTGCCTGCTCACTGGCCGTACCGGGGCAGTCTGACAACCAATACAACCAATCAGTCAATACAGCAAAACAACCACATGGCCAATCAGATAATATCACCAAATGTAAAAAATGAAAATGAAATTAAAAAACTAAGTGCCCAAATTGAATATGTAAAAAATGCTTGCTTCTTTGTCCACTAATCTGCATGTGACTGTATGAGTTAAAACAGAGATCCATTGACCAAAGATATTATAGTTAATTGGCCTGCTAAGTTTTTGACAGGTCATGTGATACATCCTAGAGAGTAGCCAGCCGATCCAACCCGACCATCTGCACTATGGTCACACAGGCTTCCGGTGTAGATTTAAGACACCCATGTAGCCTGTACGAGGTATCAATCCCGGGATGGGAAATGCGTTGTAAATAATCCGATTTGTTCCCATTATCCCAACTATTAAAACTGAGAAGATTTGAACGATTACTTAAAAAAATGAGCAAAACTGCAGCCATTATGAAAATGGAACATAAGCATTGAACAACAAATGAGCTGATTGGCTAACCCTGCCATTATAAAAAGACTGCTAAATTGATCTGTCAAACTGGTTTGTAAACTCGGCTGGTTAGTTAACTGCGCCATCTGTTGTCTTACGGGAAACCATTTTCACGGCACTTCCGACACCGAAATAAAGTTTTTCGTAGCAGGTTAGGATAATTAACGTAGGTTAGGAGACCGAGATTAAAGGTTAGCGGCGAAAATCACTTTGTATCGCACTTTGTATCGAAGTGCGGTGAGAAAAAGTGTGTCCCTTGACTTATGACCGGCAGCTATGCTAACCAGCTAACAGCTAACTTTCAGACAAACTATTCTTCGTTAACGACGACAACAAACTTGACATTCACGAACATCTAACAGTAACAGTATAAGAGGCTAAAACCCATATAATAAACGTGGTGTTTGGAGGCGTGTTGTTTATAATAAACTTAAAACAAACTCACGCTGTGGCGCATCACTCGGAATGTCTGCCATGTTTACAGTGGCGCTGTGGATATTCGTCCGGACTGAAATCACGTCTCATGTCAAAAGGTTCCGCATACGCACAAGTAGACCGTTTTGACCAGAACCTTTTGACTAAACCAGAAACTAAACTTATACAAATAGATACACTATAATAATTGCACAACAGCTAGCTAGCCTATAGGGTATTGCATTGTAGCCCGCGCTACTATAAAATAGGGAAAGGTCGTCTAATTTCTTTTTAAATATATTTTTTTTGCTTTGGAGAGGGTTGTGTGTTTTTTTCCCCTGGTTTACGTTCACAATTTTTTGCTGGTTTTACTATATATTCTTCCATCCTTGCTACATGTCCTCATCTACTTCCATTACATCTCTAATATATCAAGGAGTTTTGGGTTCTTCCCTTATCCACTATGCTTTTCCCCCGGCTGACTTTTCCAATGCCACAAGTCAATACAGACCATCAGTCTGTCTATCCTGCCCTCTATCCACCATTCATAGACGTAGGTGGATTTGTTTGTCCAGATCTGCAATAGGTTAACTAGAAATCATACCACTCATAAAAGCATTCAAAGCTGCGTACATTTTCAATATAAACAAATAAGGAAGTAGCTGATAGGCAGCGGAGAGGCCAGGTGCGTCATTGCGCAAAAAAGCCAGAATGTGGGGTTCCCTGCGCTAAAAAAATATAATTAAAAAATATATATTAAAAAACAAAATCAATAAATACATTTAAATATATTTAAATGAATAATAATAAAAAATATATAAAGAAAAAATATTTGAGTTTGGGCTGGGGAAGGGGGGACTGAGTTTGGGTTGGGGGGACTGAGTTTGGGTTGGGGGAGGGGGACTGAGTTTGGGCTGGGGGAGGGGGACTGAGTTTGGGAAACACTGCTCTAATGTGACTAATACAACCTCCACACACACACACGCACACACACGCACACACACACACACACACACACACAGACACACACACACACACACACACACACACACACACAGTCTCTCTGGGTAATGTAGCTATGACAGGAACACCCCCTGCCATGCAAAACAGTTACCCTGGCAACCACCTGACATTCGTCCTTGTCTTGCCCTAGGGCTGTTTGAGGGACGGTTTGAGGAGGGGAACTAGACCTCATCCAGACCGTCCTGGTGTTCAACCAGTTCTCCCATTTCACCCCGCTCCTCTGCACACTCCACTAGGTTCCAGTCGAAGGTCACATCATCATCAAGACCCCGGATGCTTTTCCTACAAAGCAGCGTGGGGGATCTGCCTCTCCTTTACCTTCAGGCTCAAACCCTACACCCCAACCTGAGCACTTCGTTCTGTCACCTCTGGTCTTTTGGCCCTCCCACCCTTACGCGCCCAGGCTCTGTCGCAGCCGGCCGCGACCGGGAGGTCCGTGGGGCGACGCACAATTGGCCTAGCGTCGTCCGGGTTAGGGAGGGTTAGGCCGGTAGGGATATCCTTGTCTCATCCCGCTCCAGCGACTCCTGTGGCGGGCTGGGCGCAGTGCGCGCTAACCAAGGGGGCCAGGTGCACAGTGTTTCCTCTGACACATTGGTGCGGCTGGCTTCCGGGTTGGAGGCGCACTGTGTTAAGAAGCAGTGCGGCTTGGTTGGGTTGTGCTTCGGAGGACGCGTGGCTTTCGACCTTCGTCTCTCCCGAGCCCGTACGGGAGTTGTAGCGATGAGACAAGATAGTAATTACTAACAATTGGATAGTACGAAATTGGAGAGAAAAGTGTCAGGACCCGGTGTGAGAAACATTCACTAATAGTCGGCAGAACCCAGAAGATGAGGCAGACACAGCAGTACTAGAGACGGTGGTTTAATAAAGGAAAAAATCTTCAGGCAAAAAGTATAAATCCACAACGTCAAAAGTAATGCCAAGAGAAAAAAATTATATCCTCCAAGATACAATGAAAATCCACAAAGTGGTAAGAACAGCAGGGAAAAAACAAACCTCAAAAGAATAATCAAAAATAAACAAGAACAAAAACCAGAGTACCTCAGGAAAATCCAACTTGAGAAATAAATGTTCACAGCATGGCTGGGGCTGGGTGCTAACATACAAACACAGAGCAAAGAACTAAGGAACACTAAGGGTTTAAATACCTACAAGGAAATGAGGCACAGGTGCAAATAATAACTAGAACAAGGGAAAAACAAAAGGTTCAAAAAGGAGCAATGGGAGCATCTAGTGGCCAAAACCTGAACAATCCTGGCCAAATCCTGACAAAAAGGGGGTAAAATAAAAATAAAAAAATACAAAAGTACATGCTGCAAGTCATCAATGCCGTTTGAGATTCTGCTCACATTATTACAGCCGTATTGAAGGTCTCCACAGACCTGCCGTTTGAGATTCTGCTCACATTATTACAGCCGTATTGAAGGTCTCCACAGACCTGCCGTTTGAGATTCTGCTCACATTATTACAGCCGTATTGAAGGTCTCCACAGACCTGCCGTTTGAGATTCTGCTCACATTATTACAGCCGTATTGAAGGTCTCCACAGACCTGCCGTTTGAGATTCTGCTCACATTATTACAGCCGTATTGAAGGTCTCCACAGACCTGCCGTTTGAGATTCTGCTCACATTATTACAGCCGTATTGAAGGTCTCCACAGACCTGCCGTTTGAGATTCTGCTCACATTATTACAGCCGTATTGAAGGTCTCCACAGACCTGCCGTTTGAGATTCTGCTCACATTATTACAGCCGTATTGAAGGTCTCCACAGACCTGCCGTTTGAGATTCTGCTCACATTATTACAGCAGAAGATCTCCACAGACCTGCGACAACCTGTGCAGGCGATCTAGAACATGCCCGTTTTATATGATTACCTTATAGTTACAGAAACCACTCCTCCTCTCCACCTCTCCTCTCCTCCTCTCCTCTCCTCCTCTCTGACGACCTGTGCAGGCGATCTAGAACCTGCCCGTTTTATATGATTACCTTATAGTTACAGAAACCACTCCTCCTCTCCTCCTCTCCTCCTCTCCTCCTCCCTCCTCTCTGACGACCTGTGCAGGCGATCTAGAACATGCCCGTTTTATATGATTACCTTATAGTTACAGAAACCACTCCTCCTCTCCTCCTCTCCTCTCCTCCTCTCCTCTCCTCCTCTCCTCCTCCCTCCTCTCTGACGACCTGTGCAGGCGATCTAGAACCTGCCCGTTTTATATGATTACCTTATAGTTACAGAAACCACTCCTCCTCTCCTCCTCTCCTCCTCTCTCCTCTCCTCCTCTCCTCCTCCCTCCTCTCTGACGACCTGTGCAGGCGATCTAGAACCTGCCCGTTTTATATGATTACCTTATAGTTACAGAAACCTCTCCTCCTCTCCTCCTCTCCTCTCCTCCTCTCCCATCTCCTCCTCTCTCCTCTCCTCCTCCCTCCTCTCCTCCTCTCCTCTCCTCCTCTCCTCCTCTCCTCCCTCCTCTCCTCTCTCCTCTCTGACGACCTGTGCAGGCGATCTAGAACATGCCCGTTTTATATGATTACCTTATAGTTACAGAAACCACTCCTCCTCTCTCCTCTCCTCCTCCCTCCTCTCCTCCTCTCCTCTCCTCCTCTCTCCTCTCCTCCTCTCATCTCCTCCTCTCCTCTCCTCCTCTCCTCCTCTCCTCCTCTCCTCCTCTCCTCTCTCCTCTCTGACGACCTGTGCAGGCGATCTAGAACCTGCCCGTTTTATATGATTACCTTATAGTTACAGAAACCACTCCTCCTCTCTCCTCTCCTCCTCCCTCCTCTCCTCCTCTCATCTCCTCCTCCCTCCTCCCTCATCTCCTCCTCCCCTCCGACGACCTGTGCGGGTCGATCTAGAACATGCCTGCTTTATATAATTACCTTATAGTTACAGAAACCTCTCCTCCTCTCATCCTTCCTCCTCTCCTCCTCCCTCCTCTCCTCCTCTCCTCCTCTCCTCCTTCCTCCTCTCCTCCTCCCTCCTCTCTGATGACCTGTGCAGGTCGATCTAGAACATGCCTGCTTTATATAATTACCTTATAGTTACAGAAACATCTCCTCCTCCCTCTTCTCCTCCTCTCTCATATCCTTCTCTCCTTCTCCCTCTTCTCTTCCTCTCTCATATCCTTCTCTCCTCTCCCCCTCCATCTTCTCCTCCTCTCTCATATCCTTCTCTCCTCCTCCCTCTTCTCTTCCTCTCTCATATCCTTCTCTCCTCTCCTCCTCCCTCCTCTCCTCCTCTCTCATATCCTTCTCTCCTCCTCCCTCTTCTCTTCCTCTCTCATCTCCTCCTCTCTCATCTCCTCCTCTCTCATCTCCTCCTCTCTCCTCCCTCTTCCTCCCCTCCTCCCTCCTCTCTCATCTCCTCTCTCATCTCCTCCTCTCTCATCTCCTCCTCTCTCCTCTCCTCCTCCCTCCCTCCTCCTCTCCTCCTCTCCTCCTCCTCCCTCCTCTCCTCTTCTCTCATATCCTTCTCTCCTCTCCTCCTCCCTCCCTCCACTCCTCCTCCCTCCCTCCTCCTCTCCTCCTCCCTCCTCCCTCCTCCCTCCCTCCCCTCCTCCTCCCTCCTCCTCTCCTCCTCCCTCCTCTCCTTCACTCCCCTCCTTCTCTCTCCTCTCCTCTCCCTCCTCTCAGACGACCTGTGCAGGTGATCTAGAACATGCCCGCTTTATATGACATATCAACTCTCCAGTAGGAGGTGCTGTAGACAGACCAACTCTCCAGTAGGAGGTGCTGTAGACAGACCAACTCTCCAGTAGGAGGTGCTGTAGACAGATCAACTCTCCTCTAGGAGGCGCTGTAGAGAGATCAACTCTCCAGTAGGAGGTGCTGTAGATAGATCCACTCTGCAGTAGGAGGTGCTGTAGACAGATCAACTCTCCTCTAGGAGGTGCTGTAGATACATCAACTCTCCAGTAGGAGGTGCTGTAGAGAGATCAACTCTCCAGTAGGAGGTGCTGTAGGTAGATCAACTCTCCAGTAGGAGGTGCTGTAGAGAGATCAACTCTCCAGTAGGAGGTGCTGTAGAGAGATCAACTCTCCAGTAGGAGGTGCTGTAATGTAGACAGATCAACTCTCCAGTAGGAGGTGCTGTAGATAGATCAACTCTCCTCTAGGAGGTGCTGTAGATACATCAACTCTCCAGTAGGAGGTGCTGTAGATAGATCAACTCTCTAGTAGGAGGTGCTGTAGATAGATCAACTCTCCAGTAGGAGGTGCTGTAGATACATCAACTCCCCAGTAGGAGGTGCTGTAGAGAGATCAACTCTCCAGTAGGAGGTGCTGTAGATACATCAACTCTCCAGTAGGAGGTGCTGTAGATACATCAACTCTCCAGTAGGAGGTGCTGTAATGTAGATACATCAACTCTCCAGTAGGAGGTGCTGTAGATAGATCAACTCTCCAGTAGGAGGTGCTGTAATGTAGGTAGATCAACTCTCCAGTAGGAGGTGCTGTAGATAGATCAACTCTCCAGTAGGAGGTGCTGTAATGTAGCGAGATCAACTCTCCAGTAGGAGGTGCTGTAGAGAGATCAACTCTCCAGTAGGAGGTGCTGTAGATACATCAACTCTCCAGTAGGAGGTGCTGTAGAGAGATCAACTCTCCAGTAGGAGGTGCTGTAATGTAGCGAGATCAACTCTCCAGTAGGAGGTGCTGTAGAGAGATCAACTCTCCAGTAGGAGGTGCTGTAATGTAGCGAGATCAACTCTCCAGTAGGAGGTGCTGTAATGTAGATAGATCAACTCTCCAGTAGGAGGTGCTGTAGAGAGATCAACTCTCCAGTAGGAGGTGCTGTAGAGAGATCAACTCTCCAGTAGGAGGTGCTGTATAGATCAACTCTCCAGTAGGAGGTGCTGTAGATAGATCAACTCTCCAGTAGGAGGTGCTGTAGAGAGATCAACTCTCCAGTAGGAGGTGCTGTAGAGAGATCAACTCTCCTCTAGGAGGTGCTGTAGATACATCAACTCTCCAGTAGGAGGTGCTGTAGACAGATCAACTCTCCAGTAGGAGGTGCTGTAGATAGATCAACTCTCCAGTAGGAGGTGCTGTAGATACATCAACTCTCCAGTAGGAGGAGCTGTAGATACATCAACTCTCCAGTAGGAGGTGCTGTAGACAGATCAACTCTCCAGTAGGAGGTGCTGTAGATAGATCAACTCTCCAGTAGGAGGTGCTGTAGATACATCAACTCTCCTCTAGGAGGTGCTGTAGACAGATCAACTCTCCAGTAGGAGGTGCTGTAGATACATCAAGTTTCCAGTAGGAGGTGCTGTAGATAGATCAACTCTCCAGTAGGAGGTGCTGTAGATACATCAAGTTTCCAGTAGGAGGTGCTGTAGATAGATCAACTCTCCAGTAGGAGGTGCTGTAGATAGATCAACTCTCCAGTAGGAGGTGCTGTAGATAGATCAACTCTCCAGTAGGAGGTGCTGTAGATAGATCAACTCTCCTCTAGGAGGTGCTGTAGATACATCAACTCTCCAGTAGGAGGTGCTGTAGATACATCAACTCTCCAGTAGGAGGTGCTGTAGATAGATCAACTCTCCAGTAGGAGGTGCTGTAGATAGATCAACTCTCCAGTAGGAGGTGCTGTAGATACATCAACTCTCCAGTAGGAGGTGCTGTAGATACATCAATTCTCCAGTAGGAGGTGCTGTAGATACATCAACTCTCCAGTAGGAGGTGCTGTAGATACATCAAGTTTCCAGTAGGAGGTGCTGTAGATACATCAACTCTCCAGTAGGAGGTGCTGTAGATACATCAACTCTCCAGTAGGAGGTGCTGTAGATACATCAACTCTCCAGTAGGAGGTGCTGTAGACAGATCAACTCTCCAGTAGGAGGTGCTGTAATGTAGATAGATCAACTCTCCAGTAGGAGGTGCTGTAATGTAGAGAGATCAACTCTCCAGTAGGAGGTGCTGTAGATAGATCAACTCTCCAGTAGGAGGTGCTGTAGATACATCAACTCTCCAGTAGGAGGTGCTGTAGATAGATCAACTCTCCAGTAGGAGGTGCTGTAGATACATCAACTCTCCTCTAGGAGGTGCTGTCCAGCCTATTGCATTTTGTTGTGCCTAGTGGGGACCTGACTCATACACCAAACAGAGAGCACCAATCCTCAGTCAGTCAATGTGTGTGTGTGTGTGTGTGTGTGTGTGTGTGTGTGTGTGTGTGTGTGTGTGTGTGTGTGTGTGTGTGTGTGTGTTACAGTGTGTGTGTTTGTGTGTGTGTGTGTGTGTGTGTGTGTGTGTGTGTGTGTGTGTGCGTGTGTGTGTGTGTGTGTTTGTGTTTCAATCAACGTTTATAATCAAACCTCAGGTACCCCAAATACGCAAATAAACGATCAAATTTAAGACAGAGAATAGTTCATTACCGGAGATAAATAAGACAGAACGCGCTCGGAAACACTGAAGCCAAAATGTGAGCCACCTAGAAAAACTACAATTTCTGGCTCATTTTTCAAAAAAAACAGCCTGAAACTCTTTCTAAAAAAGGTTGCCATCTAGTGGAAGCCCTAGGAACTGCAATCTGGGAGGACTTCGGCTTATAATTATAGTAATAGCCATCGAAAATAGTGGTAAACTAAAATTATAATTTTTTGGGATGGTTTGTCCTCTGGGTTTCGTCTGCCATATAAGTTCATATCAGTACTCACAAACATAATTTTAACAGTTTTCTTTCTAAATCAACCAATTATATGCTAGCTTCTGGGCCTGAGTAGCTTACTTTGGGCCCGCTTTTCATCCGGACGTGAAAATACTGCCCCCTATCTCAATGGAGTTTTAACAAACTACAGTTTTGGTAAATTGGTTAGGATATCTACTTTGTGCATGGCACAAGTCATTTTTTCCAACAATTGTTTACAGATAGATTATTTCACTTATAATTCACTGTATCACAATTCCAGGTTGGAAAATTCCAGAAAATGTTGTCATGGCTTTAGAAGCTTCTGATAGGCTAATTGACATAATTTGAGTCAATTGAAG
>NW_026600739.1:67500-77500 GCF_029448725.1 Salvelinus fontinalis | reverse complement strand
TAGTTATAATACAGTAGTAGTTATAATACAGTAGTAGTTATAATACAGTAGTAGTTATAGTACAGTAGTAGTTATAGGGTTATAATACAGTAGTAGTTATAGGGTTATAATACAGTAGTAGTTATAGTACAGTAGTAGTTATAGGGTTATAATACAGTAGTAGTTATAGTACAGTAGTAGTTATAGTACAGTAGTAGTTATAGTACAGTAGTAGTTATAGTACAGTAGTAGTTATAATACAGTAGTAGTTATAATACATTAGTAGTTATAGTACAGTAGTAGTTATATAACAGTAGTAGTTATAGTACAGTAGTGGTTATAGTACAGTAGTAGTTATAATACAGTAGTAGTTATAATACAGTAGTAGTTATAGTACAGTAGTAGTTATAATACAGTAGTAGTTATAATACAGTAGTAGTTATAATACAGTAGTAGTTAGAGGGTTATAATACAGTAGTAGTTATAGTACAGTAGTAGTTATAATACAGTAGTAGTTATAATACAGTAGTAGTTATAATACAGTAGTAGTTATAATACAGTAGTAGTTATAGTACAGTAGTAGTTATAGTACAGTAGTAGTTATAATACAGTAGTAGTTATAATACAGTAGTAGTTATAGTACAGTAGTAGTTATAATACAGTAGTAGTTATAGTACAGTAGTAGTTATAATACAGTAGTAGTTATAGTACAGTAGTAGTTATAGTACAGTAGTAGTTAGAGGCTTATAATACAGTAGTAGTTATAGTACAGTAGTAGTTAGAGGGTTATAATACAGTAGTAGTTAGAGGGTTATAGTACAGTAGTAGTTAGAGGGTTATAATACAGTAGTAGCTAGAGGGTTATAATACAGTAGTAGTTAGAGGGTTATAATACAGTAGTAGTTATAATACAGTAGTAGTTATAATACAGTAGTAGTTATAATACAGTAGTAGTTATAATACAGTAGTAGTTATAGGGTTATAATACAGTAGTAGTTAGAGGGTTATAATACAGTAGTAGTTATAATACAGTAGTAGTTAGAGGGTTATAATACAGTAGTAGTTATAGTACAGTAGTAGTTAGAGGGTTATAATACAGTAGTAGTTATAATACAGTAGTAGTTATAATACAGTAGTAGTTAGAGGGTTATAATACAGTAGTAGTTATAGTACAGTAGTAGTTATAATACAGTAGTAGTTATAATACAGTAGTAGTTATAATACAGTAGTAGTTAGAGGGTTATAATACAGTAGTAGTTATAGTACAGTAGTAGTTATAATACAGTAGTAGTTATAGTACAGTAGTAGTTATAGTACAGTAGTAGTTATAGTACAGTAGTAGTTATAATACAGTAGTAGTTATAATACAGTAGTAGTTATAATACAGTAGTAGTTATAGTACAGTAGTAGTTACAATACAGTAGTAGTTATAATACAGTAGTAGTTATAGTACAGTAGTAGTTATAATACAGTAGTAGTTATAATACAGTAGTAGTTATAATACAGTAGTAGTTATTGTACAGTAGTAGTTATAGTACAGTAGTAGTTAGAGGGTTATAATACAGTAGTAGTTATAATACAGTAGTAGTTATAGTACAGTAGTAGTTATAATACAGTAGTAGTAAGAGGGTTATAATACAGTAGTAGTTATAATACAGTAGTAGTTATAGTACAGTAGTAGTTATAGTACAGTAGTAGTTATAATACAGTAGTAGTTATAGTACAGTAGTAGTTATAGTACAGTAGTAGTTATAATACAGTAGTAGTTAGAGGGTTATAATACAGTAGTAGTTATAATACAGTAGTAGTTAGAGGGTTATAATACAGTAGTAGTTAGAGGGTTATAATACAGTAGTAGTTATAATACAGTAGTAGTTAGAGGGTTATAATACAGTAGTAGTTATAATACAGTAGTAGTTAGAGGGTTATAATACAGTAGTAGTTATAATACAGTAGTAGTTATAATACAGTAGTAGTTATAATACAGTAGTAGTTATAATACAGTAGTAGTTATAGTACAGTAGTAGTTATAATACAGTAGTAGTTATAGTACAGTAGTAGTTATAATACAGTAGTAGTTATAATACAGTAGTAGTTATAATACAGTAGTAGTTATAGTACAGTAGTAGTTATAGGGTTATAATACAGTAGTAGTTATAGGGTTATAATACAGTAGTAGTTATAGTACAGTAGTAGTTATAGGGTTATAATACAGTAGTAGTTATAGTACAGTAGTAGTTATAGTACAGTAGTAGTTATATTACAGTAGTAGTTATAGTACAGTAGTAGTTATAATACAGTAGTAGTTATAATACAGTAGTAGTTATAGTACAGTAGTAGTTATAGTACAGTAGTAGTTATAGTACAGTAGTAGTTATAGTACAGTAGTAATTATAATACAGTAGTAGTTATAGTACAGTAGTAGTTATAATACAGTAGTAGTTATAATACAGTAGTAGTTATAATACAGTAGTAGTTATAGGGTTATAATACAGTAGTAGTTATAGTACAGTAGTAGTTATAATACAGTAGTAGTTATAATACAGTAGTAGTTATAATACAGTAGTAGTTATAATACAGTAGTAGTTATAATACAGTAGTAGTTATAGTACAGTAGTATTTATAGTACAGTAGTAGTTATAGTACAGTAGTAGTTATAATACAGTAGTAGTTATAATACAGTAGTAGTTATAATACAGTAGTAGTTATAGTACAGTAGTAGTTATAGTACAGTAGTAGTTAGAGGGTTATAATACAGTAGTAGTTATAGTACAGTAGTAGTTATAATACAGTAGTAGTTATAGTACAGTAGTAGTTATAATACAGTAGTAGTTATAGTACAGTAGTAGTTATAGTACAGTAGTAGTTAGAGGGTTATAATACAGTAGTAGTTATAGTACAGTAGTAGTTAGAGGGTTATAATACAGTAGTAGTTAGAGGGTTATAGTACAGTAGTAGTTAGAGGGTTATAATACAGTAGTAGTTAGAGGGTTATAATACAGTAGTAGTTAGAGGGTTATAATACAGTAGTAGTTATAATACAGTAGTAGTTATAATACAGTAGTAGTTATAATACAGTAGTAGTTATAATACAGTAGTAGTTATAGGGTTATAATACAGTAGTAGTTAGAGGGTTATAATACAGTAGTAGTTATAATACAGTAGTAGTTATAATACAGTAGTAGTTATAATACAGTAGTAGTTATAATACAGTAGTAGTTATAATACACTAGTAGTTATAATACAGTAGTAGTTATAATACAGTAGTAGTTATAATACAGTAGTAGTTAGAGGGTTAAAATACAGTAGTAGTTAGAGGGTTATAATACAGTAGTAGTTAGAGGGTTATAATACAGTAGTAGTTATAATACAGTAGTAGTTATAATACAGTAGTAGTTAGAGGGTTATAATACAGTAGTAGTTAGAGGGTTATAATACAGTAGTAGTTATAATACAGTAGTAGTTATAATACAGTAGTAGTTATAATACAGTAGTAGTTATAATACAGTAGTAGTTATAGTACAGTAGTAGTTATAGTACAGTAGTAGTTATAATACAGTAGTAGTTATAATACAGTAGTAGTTATAGTACAGTAGTAGTTATAGTACAGTAGTAGTTATAATACAGTAGTAGTTATAGTACAGTAGTAGTTATAATACAGTAGTAGTTAGAGGGTTATAGTACAGTAGTAGTTAGAGGGTTATAGTACAGTAGTAGTTAGAGGGTTATAGTACAGTAGTAGTTAGAGGGTTGTAGTACAGTAGTAGTTATAATACAGTAGTAGTTAGAGGGTTATAATACAGTAGTAGTTAGAGGGTTATAGTACAGTAGTAGTTAGAGGGTTATAGTACAGTAGTAGTTAGAGGGTTATAATACAGTAGTAGTTAGAGGGTTATAGTACAGTAGTAGTTAGAGGGTTATAGTACAGTAGTAGTTATAATACAGTATTAGTTAGAGGGTTATAATACAGTAGTAGTTATAGTACAGTAGTAGTTAGAGGGTTATAGTACAGTAGTAGTTATAGTACAGTAGTAGTTATAATACAGTAGTAGTTATAATACAGTAGTAGTTATAATACAGTAGTAGTTAGAGGGTTATAATACAGTAGTAGTTATAATACAGTAGTAGTTATAATACAGTAGTAGTTAGAGGGTTATAATACAGTAGTAGTTATAATACATTAGTAGTTATAGTACAGTAGTAGTTATAATACAGTAGTAGTTATAATACAGTAGTAGTTATAGTACAGTAGTAGTTATAATACAGTAGTAGTTATAATACAGTAGTAGTTATAATACAGTAGTAGTTATAATACAGTAGTAGTTAGAGGGTTATAGTACAGTAGTAGTTATAGTACAGTAGTAGTTATAGTACAGTAGTAGTTATAATACAGTAGTAGTTATAATACAGTAGTAGTTATAATACAGTAGTAGTTATAATACAGTAGTAGTTAGAGGGTTATAATACAGTAGTAGTTAGAGGGTTATAATACAGTAGTAGTTATAATACAGTAGTAGTTATAATACAGTAGTAGTTATAATACAGTAGTAGTTATAATACAGTAGTAGTTATAGTACAGTAGTAGTTATAGTACAGTAGTAGTTATAATACAGTAGTAGTTATAATACAGTAGTAGTTATAGTACAGTAGTAGTTATAGTACAGTAGTAGTTATAATACAGTAGTAGTTATAGTACAGTAGTAGTTATAATACAGTAGTAGTTAGAGGGTTATAGTACAGTAGTAGTTAGAGGGTTATAGTACAGTAGTAGTTAGAGGGTTATAGTACAGTAGTAGTTAGAGGGTTGTAGTACAGTAGTAGTTATAATACAGTAGTAGTTAGAGGGTTATAATACAGTAGTAGTTAGAGGGTTATAGTACAGTAGTAGTTAGAGGGTTATAGTACAGTAGTAGTTAGAGGGTTATAATACAGTAGTAGTTAGAGGGTTATAGTACAGTAGTAGTTAGAGGGTTATAGTACAGTAGTAGTTATAATACAGTATTAGTTAGAGGGTTATAATACAGTAGTAGTTATAGTACAGTAGTAGTTAGAGGGTTATAGTACAGTAGTAGTTATAGTACAGTAGTAGTTATAATACAGTAGTAGTTATAATACAGTAGTAGTTATAATACAGTAGTAGTTAGAGGGTTATAATACAGTAGTAGTTATAATACAGTAGTAGTTATAATACAGTAGTAGTTAGAGGGTTATAATACAGTAGTAGTTATAATACATTAGTAGTTATAGTACAGTAGTAGTTATAATACAGTAGTAGTTATAATACAGTAGTAGTTATAGTACAGTAGTAGTTATAATACAGTAGTAGTTATAATACAGTAGTAGTTATAATACAGTAGTAGTTATAATACAGTACTAGTTATAATACAGTAGTAGTTAGAGGGTTATAGTACAGTAGTAGTTATAGTACAGTAGTAGTTATAGTACAGTAGTAGTTATAATACAGTAGTAGTTATAATACAGTAGTAGTTATAATACAGTAGTAGTTATAGTACAGTAGTAGTTATAGTACAGTAGTAGTTATAATACAGTAGTAGTTATAATACAGTAGTAGGTAGAGGGTTATAATACAGTAGTAGTTATAGTACAGTATTAGTTATAGTACAGTAGTAGTTATAATACAGTAGTAGTTAGAGGGTTATAATACAGTAGTAGTTATAATACAGTAGTAGTTATAGTACAGTAGTAGTTATAATACAGTAGTAGTTATAATACAGTAGTAGTTATAATACAGTAGTAGTTATAATACAGTAGTAGTTAGAGGGTTATAATACAGTAGTAGTTATAGTACAGTAGTAGTTATAATACAGTAGTAGTTATAATACAGTAGTAGTTAGAGGGTTATAGTACAGTAGTAGTTATAGTACAGTAGTAGTTATAATACAGTAGTAGTTATAATACAGTAGTAGTTATAATACAGTAGTAGTTATAGTACAGTAGTAGTTATAATACAGTAGTAGTTATAGTACAGTAGTAGTTAGAGGGTTATAGTACAGTAGTAGTTATAGTACAGTAGTAGTTATAATACAGTAGTAGTTATAGTACAGTAGTAGTTAGAGGGTTATAATACAGTAGTAGTTATAATACAGTAGTAGTTATAATACAGTAGTAGTTATAGTACAGTAGTAGTTATAATACAGTAGTAGTTATAGTACAGTAGTAGTTAGAGGGTTATAATACAGTAGTAGTTATAGTACAGTAGTAGTTAGAGGGTTATAATACAGTAGTAGTTATAATACAGTAGTAGTTATAATACAGTAGTAGTTATAGTACAGTAGTAGTTAGAGGGTTATAATACAGTAGTAGTTAGAGGGTTATAGTACAGTAGTAGTTAGAGGGTTATAGTACAGTAGTAGTTATAGTACAGTAGTAGTTAGAGGGTTATAATACAGTAGTAGTTATAGTACAGTAGTAGTTAGAGGGTTATAATACAGTAGTAGTTATAGTACAGTAGTAGTTATAATACAGTAGTAGTTAGAGGGTTATAATACAGTAGTAGTTATAGTACAGTAGTAGTTAGAGGGTTATAATACAGTAGTAGTTATAGTACAGTAGTAGTTAGAGGGTTATAATACAGTAGTAGTTATAGTACAGTAGTAGTTATAATACAGTAGTAGTTAGAGGGTTATAATACAGTAGTAGTTATAGTACAGTAGTAGTTATAATACAGTAGTAGTTATAGTACAGTAGTAGTTATAGTACAGTAGTAGTTAGAGGGTTATAGTACAGTAGTAGATATAATACAGTAGTAGTTATAGTACAGTAGTAGTTATAGTACAGTAGTAGTTATAATACAGTAGTAGTTATAGTACAGTAGTAGTTATAATACAGTAGTAGTTATAATACAGTAGTAGTTATAATACAGTAGTAGTTATAGTACAGTAGTAGTTATAGTACAGTAGTAGTTATGGTACAGTAGTAGTTATAATACAGTAGTAGTTATAATACAGTAGTAGTTATAATACAGTAGTAGTTATAATACAGTAGTAGTTATAGTACAGTAGTAGTTAGAGGGTTATAATACAGTAGTAGTTATAATACAGTAGTAGTTATAATACAGTAGTAGTTAGAGGGTTATAATACAGTAGTAGTTATAATACAGTAGTAGTTATAGTACAGTAGTAGTTATAATACAGTAGTAGTTATAATACAGTAGTAGTTATAATACAGTAGTAGTTATAGTACAGTAGTAGTTATAATACAGTAGTAGTTATAATACAGTAGTAGTTAGAGGGTTATAATACAGTAGTAGTTATAGTACAGTAGCAGTTAGAGGGTTATAATACAGTAGTAGTTATAGTACAGTAGTAGTTATAATACAGTAGTAGTTATAGTACAGTAGCAGTTAGAGGGTTATAATACAGTAGTAGTTAGAGGGTTATAATACAGTAGTAGTTATAATACAGTAGTAGTTATAGTACAGTAGTAGTTATAATACAGTAGTAGTTATAATACAGTAGTAGTTATAATACAGTAGTAGTTATAGTACAGTAGTAGTTATAATACAGTAGTAGTTATAATACAGTAGTAGTTAGAGGGTTATAATACAGTAGTAGTTATAGTACAGTAGCAGTTAGAGGGTTATAATACAGTAGTAGTTATAGTACAGTAGTAGTTATAATACAGTAGTAGTTATAGTACAGTAGCAGTTAGAGGGTTATAATACAGTAGTAGTTATAGTACAGTAGCAGTTAGAGGGTTATAATACAGTAGTAGTTATAATACAGTAGTAGTTATAATACAGTAGTAGTTAGAGGGTTATAATACAGTAGTAGTTATAGTACAGTAGCAGTTAGAGGGTTATAATACAGTAGTAGTTATAGTACAGTAGTAGTTATAATACAGTAGTAGTTATAATACAGTAGTAGTTATAATACAGTAGTAGTTAGAGGGTTATAATACAGTAGTAGTTAGAGGGTTATAATACAGTAGTAGTTATAGTACAGTATTAGTTATAGTACAGTAGTAGTTAGAGGGTTATAATACAGTATTAGTTATAGTACAGTAGTAGTTATAGTACAGTAGTAGTTATAGTACAGTAGTAGTTATAATACAGTAGTAGTTATAATACAGTAGTAGTTATAGTACAGTAGTAGTTATAATACAGTAGTAGTTAGAGGGTTATAATACAGTAGTAGTTATAATACAGTAGTAGTTATAATACAGTAGTAGTTATAGGGTTATAATACAGTAGTAGTTATAATACAGTAGTAGTTATAATACAGTAGTAGTTATAATACAGTAGTAGTTATAGTACAGTAGTAGTTATAGTACAGTAGTAGTTAGAGGGTTATAATACAGTAGTAGTTATAATACAGTAGTAGTTATAATACAGTAGTAGTTATAATACAGTAGTAGTTATAGTACAGTAGTAGTTATGATATACCCCTCTATCTATATCTCTCTGGTGATATACCCCTCTATCTATATCTCTCTGGTGATATACCCCTCTATATATCTCTCTGGTGATATACCCCTCTATCTATATCTCTCTGGTGATATACCCCTCTATCTATATCTCTCTGGTGATATACCTCTCTATCTATATCTCTGGTGATATACCCCTCTATCTATATCTCTCTGGTGATATACCCCTCTATATATCTCTCTGTTGATATACCCCTCTATCTATATCTCTCTGGTGATATACCCCTCTATCTATATCTCTGGTGATATACCCCTCTATCTATATCTCTCTGGTGATATACCCCTCTATATATCTCTCTGTTGATATACCCCTCTATCTATATCTCTCTGGTGATATACCCCTCTATCTATATCTCTGGTGATATACCCCTCTATATATCTCTCTGTTGATATACCCCTCTATCTATATCTCTCTGGTTATATACCTCTCTATCTATATCTCTGGTGATATACCCCTCTATCTATATCTCTCTGGTGATATACCCCTCTATATATCTCTCTGTTGATATACCCCTCTATCTATATCTCTCTGGTGATATACCCCTCCATCTATATCTCTGGTGATATACCCCTCTATCTATATCTCTCTGGTGCTATACCCTTCTATCTATATCTCTGGTGATATACCCCTCTATCTATCTATCTCTCTGGTGATATACCCCTCTATCTATATCTCTCTGGTGATATACCCCTCTATCTATATCTCTCTGGTGATATACCCCTCTATATATCTCTCTGGTGATATACCCCTCTATCTATATCTCTCTGGTGATATACCCCTCTATATATCTCTCTGGTGATATACCCCTCTATCTATATCTCTCTGGTGATATACCCCTCTATCTATATATCTCTGGTGATATACCCCTCTATATATCTCTCTGGTGATATACCCCTCTATATATCTCTCTGGTGATATACCCCTCTATCTATATCTCTCTGGTGATATACCCCTCTATCTATATCTCTCTGGTGATATACCCCTCTATATATCTCTCTGGTGATATACCCCTCTATATATATCTCTCTGGTGATATACCCCTCTATATATCTCTCTCTGGTGATATACCCCTCTATATATCTCTCTCTGGTGATATACCCCTCTATCTATATCTCTGGTGATATACCCCTCTATATATATCTCTCTGGTGATATACCCCTCTATCTATATCTCTGGTGATATACCCCTCTATATATATCTCTCTCTGGTGCTATACCCCTCTATCTATATCTCTTATGATATACCCCTCTATCTATATCTCTCTGGTGATATATCCCTCTATCTATATATCTCTGGTGATATACCCCTCTATCTATATCTCTGGTGATATATCCCTCTATCTATATCTCTCTGGTGATATACCCCTCTATATATCTCTCTCTGGTGATTTATCCCTCTATCTATAGCTCTCTGGTGATATACCCCTCTATCTATATCTCTCTGGTGATATACCCCTCTATCTATATCTCTCTGGTGATATACCCCTCTATCTATATCTCTCTGGTGATATACCCCTCTATATATCTCTCTGGTGATATACCCCTCTATCTATATCTCTGGTGATATACCCCTCTA
>NW_026600739.1:0-62500 GCF_029448725.1 Salvelinus fontinalis | reverse complement strand
ATTGACTCTGTACCGTAACCCCCTGTATTTAGCCTCCACATTGACTCTGTACCGGTACCCCCTGTATATAGCCTCCACATTGACTCTGTACCGGTACCCCCTGTATATAGCCTCCACATTGACTCTGTACCGTAATACCCTGTATATAGCCTCCACATTGACTCTGTACTGGTACCCCCTGTATATAGCCTCCACATTGACTCTGGACCGGTACCCCCTGTATATAGCCTCCACATTGATTCTGTACCGGTACCCCCTGTATATAGCCTTCACATTGACTCTGTACCGGTACCCCCTGTATATAGCCTCCATATTGACTCTGTACCGGTACCCCCTGTATATAGCCTCCACATTGACTCTGTACCGGTACCCCCTGTATATAGCCTCCACATTGACTCTGTACCGTAATACCCTGTATATAGCCTCCACATTGACTCTGTACCGGTACCCCCTGTATATAGCCTCCACATTGACTCTGTACCGTAATACCCTGTAAATAGCCTCCACATTGACTCTGTACCGTAACACCATGTATATAGCCTCCACATTGACTCTGTACCGTAACACCCTGTATATAGCCTCCACATTGACTCTGTACCGGTACCCCCTGTATATAGCCTCCACATTGACTCTGTACCGTAACACCCTGTATATAGCCTCCACATTGACTCTGTACCGATACCCCCTGTATATAGCCTCCACATTGACTCTGTACCGGTACCCCCTGTATATAGCCTCCACATTGACTCTGTACCGGTACCCCCCTGTATATAGCCTCCACATTGACTCTGTACCGTAACACCCTGTATATAGCCTCCACATTGACTCTGTACCGGTACCCCCTGTATATAGTCTCCACATTGACTCTGTACCGTAACACCCTGTATATAGCCTCTACATTGACTCTGTACCGTAACACCCTGTATATAGCCTCTACATTGACTCTGTACCGTAACACCCTGTATATAGCCTCTACATTGACTCTGTACCGTAACACCCTGTATATAGCCTCCACATTGACTCTGTACCGTAACACCCTGTATATAGCCTCCACATTGACTCTGTACCGTAACACCCTGTATATAGCCTCCACATTGACTCTGTACCGTAACACCCTGTATATAGTCTCCACATTGACTCTGTACCGTAACACCCTGTATATAGCCTCCACATTGAAACCGTACCGTAACAGCCTGTATATAGCCTCCACATTGACTCTGTACCGGTACCCCCTTTATATAGCCTCCACATTGACTCTGTACCGTAATACCCTGTATATAGCCTCCACATTGACTCTGTACCGTAACACCCTGTATATAGCCTCCACATTGACTCTGTACCGTAACACCCTGTATATAGCCTCCACATTGACTCTGTACTGTAACACCCTGTATATAGCCTCCACATTGACTCTGTACCGGTATCCCCTGTATATAGCCTCCACATTGACTCTGTACCGGTACCCCCTGTATATAGCCTCCACATTGACTCTGTACCGTAACACCCTGTATATAGCCTCCACATTGACTCTGTACCGGTACCCCCTGTATATAGTCTCCACATTGACTCTGTACCGTAACACCCTGTATATAGCCTCTACATTGACTCTGTACCGTAACACCCTGTATATAGCCTCCACATTGACTCTGTACCGTAACACCCTGTATATAGCCTCTACATTGACTCTGTACCGTAACACCCTGTATATAGCCTCCACATTGACTCTGTACCGGTACCCCCTGTATATAGTCTCCACATTGACTCTGTACCGTAACACCCTGTATATAGCCTCCACATTGACTCTGTACTGTAACACCCTGTATATAGTCTCCACATTGACTCTGTACCGTAACACCCTGTATATAGCCTCTGCATTGACTCTGTACCGTAACAGCCTGTATATAGCCTCCACATTGACTCTATACCGTAAAACCCTGTATATAGCCTCCACATTGACTCTGTACCGTAACACCCTGTATATAGCCTCCACATTGACTCTGTACCGGTACCCCCTGTATATAGCCGCCACATTGACTCTGTACCGTAACACCCTGTATATAGCCTCCACATTGACTCTGTACCATAACACCCTGTATATAACATCTACATTGACTCTGTACCGTAACACCCTGTATATAGCCTCCACATTGACTCTGTACCGGTACCCCCTTTATATGGCCTCCACATTGACTCTGTACCGTAATACCCTGTATATAGCCTCCACATTGACTCTGTACCGTAACACCCTGTATATAGCCTCCACATTGACTCTGTACCGTAACACCCTGTATATAGCCTCCACTTTGACTCTGTACTGTAACACCCTGTATATAGCCTCCACATTGACTCTGGACCGGTACCCCCTGTATATAGCCTCCACATTGACTCTGTACCGTAACCCCCTGTATATATAGCCTCCACATTGACTCTGTACCGTAACACCCTGTATATAGCCTCCACATTGACTCTGGATCGGTACCCCCCTGTATATAGCCTCCACATTGACTCTGTACCGGTACCCCCTGTATATAGCCTCCACATTGACTCTGTACCGTAACACCCTGTATATAGCCTCCACATTGACTCTGTACCGTAACACCCTGTATATAGCCTCCACATTGACTCTGTACCGTAATACCCTGTATATAGCCTCCACATTGACTCTGTACCGTAATACCCTGTATATAGCCTCCACATTGACTCTGTACCGTAACACCCTGTATATAGTCTCCACATTGACTCTGTACCGTAACACCCTGTATATAGCCTCTACATTGACTCTGTACCGTAACACCCTGTATATAGCCTCCACATTGACTCTGTACCGTAACACCCTGCATATAGCCTCTACATTGACTCTGTACCGTAACACCCTGTATATAGCCTCCACATTGACTCTGTACCGTAACACCCTGTATATAGTCTCCACATTGACTCTGTACCGTAACACCCTGTATATAGCCTCCACATTGACTCTGTACCGTAACACCCTGTATATAGTCTCCACATTGACTCTGTACAGGTACACCCTGTATATAGCCTCCACATTGACTCTGTACCGGTACACCCTGTATATAGCCTCCACATTGACTCTGTACCGTAACACACTGTATATAGTCTCCACATTGACTCTGTACCGTAACACCCTGTATATTGTCTCCACATTGACTCTGTACCGTAACACCCTGTATATAGCCTCTAAATTGACTCTGTACCGTAACACCCTGTATATAGCCTCTACATTGACTCTGTACCGTAACACCCTGTATATAGTCTCCACATTGACTCTGTACCGTAACACCCTGTATATAGCCTCCACATTGACTCTGTACCGTAACACCCTATATATAGTCTCGACATTGACTCTGTACCGGTACACCCTGTATATAGCCTCTACATTGACTCTGTACCGTAACACCCTGTATATAGCCTCCACATTTACTCTGTACCGTAATACCCTGTATATAGTCTCCACATTGACTCTGTACCGTAACACCCTGTATATAGCCTCCACATTGACTCTGTACCGTAACACCCTGTATATAGTCTCCATATTGACTCTGTACCAGTACATCCTGTATATAGCTTCCACATTGACTCTGTACCGTAACACCCTGTATATAGTCTCCACATTGACTCTGTACCGTAACACCCTGTATATAGCCTCCACATTGACTCTGTACCGTAACACCCTTTATATAGTCTCCACATTGACTCTGTACCGTAACACCCTGTATATAGCCTCCACATTGACTCTGTACCGGTACCCGCTGTATATAGCCTCCACATTGACTCGGTACCAGTACCCCCTGTATATAGCCTCCACATTGACTCTGTACCAGTACCCCCTGTATATAGCCTCCACATTGACTCTGTACTAGTACCCCCTGTACATAGCCTCCACATTGACTCTGTACCGTAACACCCTGTATATAGCCTCCACATTGACTCTGTACCGTAACACCCTGTATATAGCCTCCACATTGACTCTATACCGTAATACCCTGTATATAGTCTCCACATTGACTCTGTACCGTAACCCCCTGTATATAGCCTCCACATTGACTCTGTACCGTAACCCCCTGTATATAGCCTCCACATTGACTCTGTACCGTAACCCCCTGTATATAGCCTCCACATTGACTCTGTACCATAACACCCTGTATATAGCCTCTACATTGACTCTGTACCGTAACACCCTGTATATAGCCTCCACATTGACTCTGTACCGGTACCCCCTGTATATAGCCTCCACATTGACTCTGTACCATAACACCCTGTATATAGTCTCCACATTGACTCTGTACCGTAACACCCTGTATATAGCCTCCACATTGAAACCGTACCGTAACAGCCTGTATATAGCCTCCACATTGACTCTGTACCGGTACCCCCTTTATATAGCCTCCACATTGACTCTGTACCGTAATACCCTGTATATAGCCTCCACATTGACTCTGTACCGTAACACCCTGTATATAGCCTCCACATTGACTCTGTACCGTAACACCCTGTATATAGCCTCCACATTGACTCTGTACTGTAACACCCTGTATATAGCCTCCACATTGACTCTGTACCGGTATCCCCTGTATATAGCCTCCACATTGACTCTGTACCGGTACCCCCTGTATATAGCCTCCACATTGACTCTGTACCGTAACACCCTGTATATAGCCTCCACATTGACTCTGTACCGGTACCCCCTGTATATAGTCTCCACATTGACTCTGTACCGTAACACCCTGTATATAGCCTCTACATTGACTCTGTACCGTAACACCCTGTATATAGCCTCCACATTGACTCTGTACCGTAACACCCTGTATATAGCCTCTACATTGACTCTGTACCGTAACACCCTGTATATAGCCTCCACATTGACTCTGTACCGGTACCCCCTGTATATAGTCTCCACATTGACTCTGTACCGTAACACCCTGTATATAGCCTCCACATTGACTCTGTACTGTAACACCCTGTATATAGTCTCCACATTGACTCTGTACCGTAACACCCTGTATATAGCCTCTGCATTGACTCTGTACCGTAACAGCCTGTATATAGCCTCCACATTGACTCTATACCGTAAAACCCTGTATATAGCCTCCACATTGACTCTGTACCGTAACACCCTGTATATAGCCTCCACATTGACTCTGTACCGGCACCCCCTGTATATAGCCGCCACATTGACTCTGTACCGTAACACCCTGTATATAGCCTCCACATTGACTCTGTACCATAACACCCTGTATATAACATCTACATTGACTCTGTACCGTAACACCCTGTATATAGCCTCCACATTGACTCTGTACCGGTACCCCCTTTATATGGCCTCCACATTGACTCTGTACCGTAATACCCTGTATATAGCCTCCACATTGACTCTGTACCGTAACACCCTGTATATAGCCTCCACATTGACTCTGTACCGTAACACCCTGTATATAGCCTCCACTTTGACTCTGTACTGTAACACCCTGTATATAGCCTCCACATTGACTCTGGACCGGTACCCCCTGTATATAGCCTCCACATTGACTCTGTACCGTAACCCCCTGTATATATAGCCTCCACATTGACTCTGTACCGTAACACCCTGTATATAGCCTCCACATTGACTCTGGATCGGTACCCCCCTGTATATAGCCTCCACATTGACTCTGTACCGGTACCCCCTGTATATAGCCTCCACATTGACTCTGTACCGTAACACCCTGTATATAGCCTCCACATTGACTCTGTACCGTAACACCCTGTATATAACCTCCACATTGACTCTGTACCGTAATACCCTGTATATAGCCTCCACATTGACTCTGTACCGTAATACCCTGTATATAGCCTCCACATTGACTCTGTACCGTAACACCCTGTATATAGTCTCCACATTGACTCTGTACCGTAACACCCTGTATATAGCCTCTACATTGACTCTGTACCGTAACACCCTGTATATAGCCTCCACATTGACTCTGTACCGTAACACCCTGCATATAGCCTCTACATTGACTCTGTACCGTAACACCCTGTATATAGCCTCCACATTGACTCTGTACCGTAACACCCTGTATATAGTCTCCACATTGACTCTGTACCGTAACACCCTGTATATAGCCTCCACATTGACTCTGTACCGTAACACCCTGTATATAGTCTCCACATTGACTCTGTACAGGTACACCCTGTATATAGCCTCCACATTGACTCTGTACCGGTACACCCTGTATATAGCCTCCACATTGACTCTGTACCGTAACACACTGTATATAGTCTCCACATTGACTCTGTACCGTAACACCCTGTATATTGTCTCCACATTGACTCTGTACCGTAACACCCTGTATATAGCCTCTAAATTGACTCTGTACCGTAACACCCTGTATATAGCCTCTACATTGACTCTGTACCGTAACACCCTGTATATAGTCTCCACATTGACTCTGTACCGTAACACCCTGTATATAGCCTCCACATTGACTCTGTACCGTAACACCCTATATATAGTCTCGACATTGACTCTGTACCGGTACACCCTGTATATAGCCTCTACATTGACTCTGTACCGTAACACCCTGTATATAGCCTCCACATTTACTCTGTACCGTAATACCCTGTATATAGTCTCCACATTGACTCTGTACCGTAACACCCTGTATATAGCCTCCACATTGACTCTGTACCGTAACACCCTGTATATAGTCTCCATATTGACTCTGTACCAGTACATCCTGTATATAGCTTCCACATTGACTCTGTACCGTAACACCCTGTATATAGTCTCCACATTGACTCTGTACCGTAACACCCTGTATATAGCCTCCACATTGACTCTGTACCGTAACACCCTTTATATAGTCTCCACATTGACTCTGTACCGTAACACCCTGTATATAGCCTCCACATTGACTCTGTACCGGTACCCGCTGTATATAGCCTCCACATTGACTCGGTACCAGTACCCCCTGTATATAGCCTCCACATTGACTCTGTACCAGTACCCCCTGTATATAGCCTCCACATTGACTCTGTACTAGTACCCCCTGTACATAGCCTCCACATTGACTCTGTACCGTAACACCCTGTATATAGCCTCCACATTGACTCTGTACCGTAACACCCTGTATATAGCCTCCACATTGACTCTATACCGTAATACCCTGTATATAGTCTCCACATTGACTCTGTACCGTAACCCCCTGTATATAGCCTCCACATTGACTCTGTACCGTAACCCCCTGTATATAGCCTCCACATTGACTCTGTACCGTAACCCCCTGTATATAGCCTCCACATTGACTCTGTACCATAACACCCTGTATATAGCCTCTACATTGACTCTGTACCGTAACACCCTGTATATAGCCTCCACATTGACTCTGTACCGGTACCCCCTTTATATAGCCTCCACATTGACTCTGTACCGTAATACCCTGTATATAGCCTCCACATTGACTCTGTACCGTAACACCCTGTATATAGCCTCCACATTGACTCTGGACCGGTACCCCCTGTATATAGCCTCCACATTGACTCTGTACCGTAACCCCCTGTATATAGCCTCCACATTGACTCTGTACCGTAACACCCTGTATATAGCCTCCACATTGACTCTGGATCGGTACCCCCCTGTATATAGCCTCCACATTGACTCTGTACCGGTACCCCCTGTATATAGCCTCCACATTGACTCTGTACCGTAACACCCTGTATATAGCCTCCACATTGACTCTGTACCGTAACACCCTGTATATAGCCTCCACATTGACTCTGTACCGTAATACCCTGTATATAGCCTCCACATTGACTCTGTACCGTAATACCCTGTATATAGCCTCCACATTGACTCTGTACCGTAACACCCTGTATATAGCTTCCACATTGACTCTGTACCGTAACACCCTGTATATAGTCTCCACATTGACTCTGTACCGTAACACCCTGTATATAGCCTCTACATTGACTCTGTACCGTAACACCCTGTATATAGCCTCCACATTGACTCTGTACCGTAACACCCTGCATATAGCCTCTACATTGACTCTGTACCGTAACACCCTGTATATAGCCTCCACATTGACTCTGTACCGTAACACCCTGTATATAGTCTCCACATTGACTCTGTACCGTAACACCCTGTATATAGCCTCCACATTGACTCTGTACCGTAACACCCTGTATATAGTCTCCACATTGACTCTGTACCGGTACACCCTGTATATAGCCTCCACATTGACTCTGTACCGGTACACCCTGTATATAGCCTCCACATTGACTCTGTACCGTAACACCCTGTATATAGTCTCCACATTGACTCTGTACCGTAACACCCTGTATATTGTCTCCACATTGACTCTGTACCGTAACACCCTGTATATAGCCTCTAAATTGACTCTGTACCGTAACACCCTGTATATAGCCTCTACATTGACTCTGTACCGTAACACCCTGTATATAGCTTCCACATTGACTCTGTACCGTAACACCCTGTATATAGTCTCCACATTGACTCTGTACCGTAACACCCTGTATATAGCCTCCACATTGACTCTGTACCGTAACACCCTGTATATAGTCTCCACATTGACTCTGTACCGTAACACCCTGTATATAGCCTCCACATTGACTCTGTACCGGTACCCGCTGTATATAGCCTCCACATTGACTCGGTACCAGTACCCCCTGTATATAGCCTCCACATTGACTCTGTACCAGTACCCCCTGTATATAGCCTCCACATTGACTCTGTACTAGTACCCCCTGTACATAGCCTCCACATTGACTCTGTACCGTAACACCCTGTATATAGCCTCCACATTGACTCTGTACCATAATACCCTGTATATAGCCTCCACATTGACTCTGTACCGTAACCCCCTGTATATAGCCTCCACATTGACTCTGTACCGTAACCCCCTGTATATAGCCTCCACATTGACTCTGTACCGTAACCCCCTGCATATAGCCTCCACATTGACTCTGTACCGTAACACCCTGTATATAGCCTCCACATTGACTCTGGATCGGTACCCCCCTGTATATAGCCTCCACATTGACTCTGTAACGGTACCCCCTGTATATAGCCTCCACATTGACTCTGTACCGTAACACCCTGTATATAGCCTCCACATTGACTCTGTACCGTAACACCCTATATATAGCCTCCACATTGACTCTGTACCGTAATACCCTGTATATAGCCTCCACATTGACTCTGTACCGTAACACCCTGTATATAGCTTCCACATTGACTCTGTACCGTAACACCCTGTATATAGTCTCCACATTGACTCTGTACCGTAACACCCTGTATATAGCCTCTACATTGACTCTGTACCGTAACACCCTGTATATAGCCTCCACATTGACTCTGTACCGTAACACCCTGCATATAGCCTCTACATTGACTCTGTACCGTAACACCCTGTATATAGCCTCCACATTGACTCTGTACCGTAACACCCTGTATATAGTCTCCACATTGACTCTGTACCGTAACACCCTGTATATAGCCTCCACATTGACTCTGTACCGTAACACCCTGTATATAGTCTCCACATTGACTCTGTACCGTAACCCCCTGCATATAGCCTCCACATTGACTCTGTACCGTAACACCCTGTATATAGCCTCCACATTGACTCTGGATCGGAACCCCCCTGTATATAGCCTCCACATTGACTCTGTACCGTAACACCCTGTATATAGCCTCCACATTGACTCTGTACCGTAACACCCTGTATATAGCCTCCACATTGACTCTGTACCGTAATACCCTGTATATAGCCTCCACATTGACTCTGTACCGTAATACCCTGTATATAGCCTCCACATTGACTCTGTACCGTAACACCCTGTATATAGCTTCCACATTGACTCTGTACCGTAACACCCTGTATATAGTCTCCACATTGACTCTGTACCGTAACACCCTGTATATAGCCTCTACATTGACTCTGTACCGTAACAACCTGTATATAGCCTCCACATTGACTCTGTACCGTAACACCCTGCATATAGCCTCTACATTGACTCTGTACCGTAACACCCTGTATATAGCCTCCACATTGACTCTGTACCGTAACACCCTGTATATAGTCTCCACATTGACTCTGTACCGTAACACCCTGTATATAGCCTCCACATTGACTCTGTACCGTAACACCCTGTATATAGTCTCCACATTGACTCTGTACCGGTACACCCTGTATATAGCCTCCACATTGACTCTGTACCGTAACACCCTGTATATAGCCTCCACATTGACTCTGTACCGTAACACCCTGTATATAGCCTCCACATTGACTCTGTACCGTAATACCCTGTATATAGCCTCCACATTGACTCTGTACCGTAATACCCTGTATATAGCCTCCACATTGACTCTGTACCGTAACACCCTGTATATAGCTTCCACATTGACTCTGTACCGTAACACCCTGTATATAGTCTCCACATTGACTCTGTACCGTAACACCCTGTATATAGCCTCTACATTGACTCTGTACCGTAACACCCTGTATATAGCCTCTACATTGACTCTGTACCGTAACACCCTGCATATAGCCTCTACATTGACTCTGTACCGTAACACCCTGTATATAGCCTCCACATTGACTCTGTACCGTAACACCCTGTATATAGTCTCCACATTGACTCTGTACCGTAACACCCTGTATATAGCCTCCACATTGACTCTGTACCGTAACACCCTGTATATAGTCTCCACATTGACTCTGTACCGGTACACCCTGTATATAGCCTACACATTGACTCTGTACCGGTACACCCTGTATATAGCCTACACATTGACTCTGTACCGTAACACCCTGTATATAGCCTCCACATTGACTCTGTACCGGTACCCCCTGTATATAGTCTCCACATTGACTCTGTACCGTAACACCCTGTATATAGCCTCTACATTGACTCTGTACCGTAACACCCTGTATATAGCCTCTACATTGACTCTGTACCGTAACACCCTGTATATAGCTTCCACATTGACTCTGTACCGTAACACCCTGTATATAGTCTCCACATTGACTCTGTACCGTAACACCCTGTATATAGCCTCCACATTGACTCTGTACCGTAACACCCTGTATATAGTCTCCACATTGACTCTGTACCGTAACACCCTGTATATAGCCTCCACATTGACTCTGTACCGTAACACCCTGTATATAGTCCACACATTGACTCTGTACCGTAACACCCTGTATATAGCCTCCACATTGACTCTGTACCGGTACCCGCTGTATATAGCCTCCACATTGACTCGGTACCAGTACCCCCTGTATATAGCCTCCACATTGACTCTGTACCAGTACCCCCTGTATATAGCCTCCACATTGACTCTGTACTAGTACCCCCTGTACATAGCCTCCACATTGACTCTGTACCGTAACACCCTGTATATAGCCTCCACATTGACTCTGTACCGTAACACCCTGTATATAGCCTCCACATTGACTCTGTACCGTAATACCCTGTATATAGCCTCCACATTGACTCTGTACCGTAACCCCCTGTATATAGCCTCCACATTGACTCTGTACCGTAACCCCCTGTATATAGCCTCCACATTGACTCTGTACCGTAACCCCCTGCATATAGCCTCCACATTGACTCTGTACCGTAACACCCTGTATATAGCCTCCACATTGACTCTGGATCGGTACCCCCCTGTATATAGCCTCCACATTGACTCTGTACCGGTACCCCCTGTATATAGCCTCCACATTGACTCTGTACCGTAACACCCTGTATATAGCCTCCACATTGACTCTGTACCGTAACACCCTGTATATAGCCTCCACATTGACTCTGTACCGTAATACCCTTTATATAGCCTCCACATTGACTCTGTACCGTAATACCCTGTATATAGCCTCCACATTGACTCTGTACCGTAACACCCTGTATATAGCTTCCACATTGACTCTGTACCGTAACACCCTGTGTATAGTCTCCACATTGACTCTGTACCGTAACACCCTGTATATAGCCTCTACATTGACTCTGTACCGTAACACCCTGTATATAGCCTCCACATTGACTCTGTACCGTAACACCCTGCATATAGCCTCTACATTGACTCTGTACCGTAACACCCTGTATATAGCCTCCACATTGACTCTGTACCGTAACACCCTGTATATAGTCTCCACATTGACTCTGTACCGTAACACCCTGTATATAGCCTCCACATTGACTCTGTACCGTAACACCCTGTATATAGTCTCCACATTGACTCTGTACCGGTACACCCTGTATATAGCCTCCACATTGACTCTGTACCGGTACACCCTGTATATAGCCTCCACATTGACTCTGTACCGTAACACCCTGTATATAGTCTCCACATTGACTCTGTACCGTAACACCCTGTATATTGTCTCCACATTGACTCTGTACCGTAACACCCTGTATATAGCCTCTAAATTGACTCTGTACCGTAACACCCTGTATATATAGCCTCTACATTGACTCTGTACCGTAACACCCTGTATATAGTCTCCACATTGACTCTGTACCGTAACACCCTGTATATAGCCTCCACATTGACTCTGTACCGTAACACCCTATATATAGTCTCGACATTGACTCTGTACCGGTACACCCTGTATATAGCCTCTACATTGACTCTGTACCGTAACACCCTGTATATAGCCTCCACATTTACTCTATACCGTAATACCCTGTATATAGTCTCCACATTGACTCTGTACCGTAACACCCTGTATATAGCCTTCACATTGACTCTGTACCGTAACACCCTGTATATAGTCTCCATATTGACTCTGTACCAGTACATCCTGTATATAGCTTCCACATTTACTCTGTACCGTAACACCCTGTATATAGTCAACACATTGACTCTGTACCGTAACACCCTGTATATAGCCTCCACATTGACTCTGTACCGTAACACCCTGTATATAGTCTCCACATTGACTCTGTACCGTAACACCCTGTATATAGCCTCTACATTGACTCTGTACCGTAACACCCTGTATATAGTCTCCACATTGACTCTGTACCGTAACACCCTGTATATAGCCTCCACATTGACTCTGTACCGTAACACCCTATATATAGTCTCGACATTGACTCTGTACCGGTACACCCTGTATATAGCCTCTACATTGACTCTGTACCGTAACACCCTGTATATAGCCTCCACATTTACTCTATACCGTAATACCCTGTATATAGTCTCCACATTGACTCTGTACCGTAACACCCTGTATATAGCCTCCACATTGACTCTGTACCGTAACACCCTGTATATAGTCTCCACATTGACTCTGTACCGGTACACCCTGTATATAGCCTCCACATTGACTCTGTACCGTAACACCCTGTATATAGCCTCCACATTGACTCTGTACCGTAACACCCTGTATATAGCCTCCACATTGACTCTGTACCGTAATACCCTGTATATAGCCTCCACATTGACTCTGTTCCGTAATACCCTGTATAAAGCCTCCACATTGACTCTGTACCGTAACACCCTGTATATAGCTTCCACATTGACTCTGTACCGTAACACCCTGTATATAGTCTCCACATTGACTCTGTACCGTAACACCCTGTATATAGCCTCTACATTGACTCTGTACCGTAACACCCTGTATATAGCCTCCACATTGACTCTGTACCGTAACACCCTGCATATAGCCTCTACATTGACTCTGTACCGTAACACCCTGTATATAGCCTCCACATTGACTCTGTACCGTAACACCCTGTATATAGTCTCCACATTGACTCTGTACCGTAACACCCTGTATATAGCCTCCACATTGACTCTGTACCGTAACACCCTGTATATAGTCTCCACATTGACTCTGTACCGGTACACCCTGTATATAGCCTACACATTGACTCTGTACCGGTACACCCTGTATATAGCCTACACATTGACTCTGTACCGTAACACCCTGTATATAGCCTCCACATTGACTCTGTACCGGTACCCCCTGTATATAGTCTCCACATTGACTCTGTACCGTAACACCCTGTATATAGCCTCTACATTGACTCTGTACCGTAACACCCTGTATATAGCCTCTACATTGACTCTGTACCGTAACACCCTGTATATAGCTTCCACATTGACTCTGTACCGTAACACCCTGTATATAGTCTCCACATTGACTCTGTACCGTAACACCCTGTATATAGCCTCCACATTGACTCTGTACCGTAACACCCTGTATATAGTCTCCACATTGACTCTGTACCGTAACACCCTGTATATAGCCTCCACATTGACTCTGTACCGTAACACCCTGTATATAGTCCACACATTGACTCTGTACCGTAACACCCTGTATATAGCCTCCACATTGACTCTGTACCGGTACCCGCTGTATATAGCCTCCACATTGACTCGGTACCAGTACCCCCTGTATATAGCCTCCACATTGACTCTGTACCAGTACCCCCTGTATATAGCCTCCACATTGACTCTGTACTAGTACCCCCTGTACATAGCCTCCACATTGACTCTGTACCGTAACACCCTGTATATAGCCTCCACATTGACTCTGTACCGTAACACCCTGTATATAGCCTCCACATTGACTCTGTACCGTAATACCCTGTATATAGCCTCCACATTGACTCTGTACCGTAACCCCCTGTATATAGCCTCCACATTGACTCTGTACCGTAACCCCCTGTATATAGCCTCCACATTGACTCTGTACCGTAACCCCCTGCATATAGCCTCCACATTGACTCTGTACCGTAACACCCTGTATATAGCCTCCACATTGACTCTGGATCGGTACCCCCCTGTATATAGCCTCCACATTGACTCTGTACCGGTACCCCCTGTATATAGCCTCCACATTGACTCTGTACCGTAACACCCTGTATATAGCCTCCACATTGACTCTGTACCGTAACACCCTGTATATAGCCTCCACATTGACTCTGTACCGTAATACCCTTTATATAGCCTCCACATTGACTCTGTACCGTAATACCCTGTATATAGCCTCCACATTGACTCTGTACCGTAACACCCTGTATATAGCTTCCACATTGACTCTGTACCGTAACACCCTGTATATAGTCTCCACATTGACTCTGTACCGTAACACCCTGTATATAGCCTCTACATTGACTCTGTACCGTAACACCCTGTATATAGCCTCCACATTGACTCTGTACCGTAACACCCTGCATATAGCCTCTACATTGACTCTGTACCGTAACACCCTGTATATAGCCTCCACATTGACTCTGTACCGTAACACCCTGTATATAATCTCCACATTGACTCTGTACCGTAACACCCTGTATATAGCCTCCACATTGACTCTGTACCGTAACACCCTGTATATAGTCTCCACATTGACTCTGTACCGGTACACCCTGTATATAGTCTCGACATTGACTCTGTACCGGTACACCCTGTATATAGCCTCTACATTGACTCTGTACCGTAACACCCTGTATATAGCCTCCACATTTACTCTATACCGTAATACCCTGTATATAGTCTCCACATTGACTCTGTACCGTAACACCCTGTATATAGCCTCCACATTGACTCTGTACCGTAACACCCTGTATATAGTCTCCACATTGACTCTGTACCGGTACACCCTGTATATAGCCTCCACATTGACTCTGTACCGTAACACCCTGTATATAGCCTCCACATTGACTCTGTACCGTAACACCCTGTATATAGCCTCCACATTGACTCTGTACCGTAATACCCTGTATATAGCCTCCACATTGACTCTGTTCCGTAATACCCTGTATAAAGCCTCCACATTGACTCTGTACCGTAACACCCTGTATATAGCTTCCACATTGACTCTGTACCGTAACACCCTGTATATAGTCTCCACATTGACTCTGTACCGTAACACCCTGTATATAGCCTCTACATTGACTCTGTACCGTAACACCCTGTATATAGCCTCCACATTGACTCTGTACCGTAACACCCTGCATATAGCCTCTACATTGACTCTGTACCGTAACACCCTGTATATAGCCTCCACATTGACTCTGTACCGTAACACCCTGTATATAGTCTCCACATTGACTCTGTACCGTAACACCCTGTATATAGCCTCCACATTGACTCTGTACCGTAACACCCTGTATATAGTCTCCACATTGACTCTGTACCGGTACACCCTGTATATAGCCTACACATTGACTCTGTACCGGTACACCCTGTATATAGCCTACACATTGACTCTGTACCGTAACACCCTGTATATAGCCTCCACATTGACTCTGTACCGGTACCCCCTGTATATAGTCTCCACATTGACTCTGTACCGTAACACCCTGTATATAGCCTCTACATTGACTCTGTACCGTAACACCCTGTATATAGCCTCTACATTGACTCTGTACCGTAACACCCTGTATATAGCTTCCACATTGACTCTGTACCGTAACACCCTGTATATAGTCTCCACATTGACTCTGTACCGTAACACCCTGTATATAGCCTCCACATTGACTCTGTACCGTAACACCCTGTATATAGTCTCCACATTGACTCTGTACCGTAACACCCTGTATATAGCCTCCACATTGACTCTGTACCGTAACACCCTGTATATAGTCCACACATTGACTCTGTACCGTAACACCCTGTATATAGCCTCCACATTGACTCTGTACCGGTACCCGCTGTATATAGCCTCCACATTGACTCGGTACCAGTACCCCCTGTATATAGCCTCCACATTGACTCTGTACCAGTACCCCCTGTATATAGCCTCCACATTGACTCTGTACTAGTACCCCCTGTACATAGCCTCCACATTGACTCTGTACCGTAACACCCTGTATATAGCCTCCACATTGACTCTGTACCGTAACACCCTGTATATAGCCTCCACATTGACTCTGTACCGTAATACCCTGTATATAGCCTCCACATTGACTCTGTACCGTAACCCCCTGTATATAGCCTCCACATTGACTCTGTACCGTAACCCCCTGTATATAGCCTCCACATTGACTCTGTACCGTAACCCCCTGCATATAGCCTCCACATTGACTCTGTACCGTAACACCCTGTATATAGCCTCCACATTGACTCTGGATCGGTACCCCCCTGTATATAGCCTCCACATTGACTCTGTACCGGTACCCCCTGTATATAGCCTCCACATTGACTCTGTACCGTAACACCCTGTATATAGCCTCCACATTGACTCTGTACCGTAACACCCTGTATATAGCCTCCACATTGACTCTGTACCGTAATACCCTTTATATAGCCTCCACATTGACTCTGTACCGTAATACCCTGTATATAGCCTCCACATTGACTCTGTACCGTAACACCCTGTATATAGCTTCCACATTGACTCTGTACCGTAACACCCTGTATATAGTCTCCACATTGACTCTGTACCGTAACACCCTGTATATAGCCTCTACATTGACTCTGTACCGTAACACCCTGTATATAGCCTCCACATTGACTCTGTACCGTAACACCCTGCATATAGCCTCTACATTGACTCTGTACCGTAACACCCTGTATATAGCCTCCACATTGACTCTGTACCGTAACACCCTGTATATAATCTCCACATTGACTCTGTACCGTAACACCCTGTATATAGCCTCCACATTGACTCTGTACCGTAACACCCTGTATATAGTCTCCACATTGACTCTGTACCGGTACACCCTGTATATAGCCTCCACATTGACTCTGTACCGGTACACCCTGTATATAGCCTCCACATTGACTCTGTACCGTAACACCCTGTATATAGTCTCCACATTGACTCTGTACCGTAACACCCTGTATATTGTCTCCACATTGACTCTGTACCGTAACACCCTGTATATAGCCTCTAAATTGACTCTGTACCGTAACACCCTGTATATAGCCTCTACATTGACTCTGTACCGTAACACCCTGTATATAGTCTCCACATTGACTCTGTACCGTAACACCCTGTATATAGCCTCCACATTGACTCTGTACCGTAACACCCTATATATAGTCTCGACATTGACTCTGTACCGGTACACCCTGTATATAGCCTCTACATTGACTCTGTACCGTAACACCCTGTATATAGCCTCCACATTTACTCTATACCGTAATACCCTGTATATAGTCTCCACATTGACTCTGTACCGTAACACCCTGTATATAGCCTTCACATTGACTCTGTACCGTAACACCCTGTATATAGTCTCCATATTGACTCTGTACCAGTACATCCTGTATATAGCTTCCACATTTACTCTGTACCGTAACACCCTGTATATAGTCAACACATTGACTCTGTACCGTAACACCCTGTATATAGCCTCCACATTGACTCTGTACCGTAACACCCTGTATATAGTCTCCACATTGACTCTGTACCGTAACACCCTGTATATAGCCTCTACATTGACTCTGTACCGTAACACCCTGTATATAGTCTCCACATTGACTCTGTACCGTAACACCCTGTATATAGCCTCCACATTGACTCTGTACCGTAACACCCTATATATAGTCTCGACATTGACTCTGTACCGGTACACCCTGTATATAGCCTCTACATTGACTCTGTACCGTAACACCCTGTATATAGCCTCCACATTTACTCTATACCGTAATACCCTGTATATAGTCTCCACATTGACTCTGTACCGTAACACCCTGTATATAGCCTCCACATTGACTCTGTACCGTAACACCCTGTATATAGTCTCCACATTGACTCTGTACCGGTACACCCTGTATATAGCCTCCACATTGACTCTGTACCGTAACACCCTGTATATAGCCTCCACATTGACTCTGTACCGTAACACCCTGTATATAGCCTCCACATTGACTCTGTACCGTAATACCCTGTATATAGCGTCCACATTGACTCTGTTCCGTAATACCCTGTATAAAGCCTCCACATTGACTCTGTACCGTAACACCCTGTATATAGCTTCCACATTGACTCTGTACCGTAACACCCTGTATATAGTCTCCACATTGACTCTGTACCGTAACACCCTGTATATAGCCTCTACATTGACTCTGTACCGTAACACCCTGTATATAGCCTCCACATTGACTCTGTACCGTAACACCCTGCATATAGCCTCTACATTGACTCTGTACCGTAACACCCTGTATATAGCCTCCACATTGACTCTGTACCGTAACACCCTGTATATAGTCTCCACATTGACTCTGTACCGTAACACCCTGTATATAGCCTCCACATTGACTCTGTACCGTAACACCCTGTATATAGTCTCCACATTGACTCTGTACCGGTACACCCTGTATATAGCCTCCACATTGACTCTGTACCGGTACACCCTGTATATAGCCTCCACATTGACTCTGTACCGTAACACCCTGTATATAGTCTCCACATTGACTCTGTACCGTAACACCCTGTATATTGTCTCCACATTGACTCTGTACCGTAACACCCTGTATATAGCCTCTAAATTGACTCTGTACCGTAACACCCTGTATATAGCCTCTACATTGACTCTGTACCGTAACACCCTGTATATAGCTTCCACATTGACTCTGTACCGTAACACCCTGTATATAGTCTCCACATTGACTCTGTACCGTAACACCCTGTATATAGCCTCCACATTGACTCTGTACCGTAACACCCTGTATATAGTCTCCACATTGACTCTGTACCGTAACACCCTGTATATAGCCTCCACATTGACTCTGTACCGGTACCCGCTGTATATAGCCTCCACATTGACTCGGTACCAGTACCCCCTGTATATAGCCTCCACATTGACTCTGTACCAGTACCCCCTGTATATAGCCTCCACATTGACTCTGTACTAGTACCCCCTGTACATAGCCTCCACATTGACTCTGTACCGTAACACCCTGTATATAGCCTCCACATTGACTCTGTACCGTAACACCCTGTATATAGCCTCCACATTGACTCTGTACCGTAATACCCTGTATATAGCCTCCACATTGACTCTGTACCGTAACCCCCTGTATATAGCCTCCACATTGACTCTGTACCGTAACCCCCTGTATATAGCCTCCACATTGACTCTGTACCGTAACCCCCTGCATATAGCCTCCACATTGACTCTGTACCGTAACACCCTGTATATAGCCTCCACATTGACTCTGTACCGTAACACCCTGTATATAGTCTCCATATTGACTCTGTACCAGTACATCCTGTATATAGCTTCCACATTTACTCTGTACCGTAACACCCTGTATATAGTCTCCACATTGACTCTGTACCGTAACACCCTGTATATAGCCTCCACATTGACTCTGTACCGTAACACCCTGTATATAGTCTCCACATTGACTCTGTACCGTAACACCCTGTATATAGCCTCTACATTGACTCTGTACCGTAACACCCTGTATATAGTCTCCACATTGACTCTGTACCGTAACACCCTGTATATAGCCTCCACATTGACTCTGTACCGTAACACCCTATATATAGTCTCGACATTGACTCTGTACCGGTACACCCTGTATATAGCCTCTACATTGACTCTGTACCGTAACACCCTGTATATAGCCTCCACATTTACTCTATACCGTAATACCCTGTATATAGTCTCCACATTGACTCTGTACCGTAACACCCTGTATATAGCCTCCACATTGACTCTGTACCGTAACACCCTGTATATAGTCTCCACATTGACTCTGTACCGGTACACCCTGTATATAGCCTCCACATTGACTCTGTACCGTAACACCCTGTATATAGCCTCCACATTGACTCTGTACCGTAACACCCTGTATATAGCCTCCACATTGACTCTGTACCGTAATACCCTGTATATAGCCTCCACATTGACTCTGTACCGTAATACCCTGTATATAGCCTCCACATTGACTCTGTACCGTAACACCCTGTATATAGCTTCCACATTGACTCTGTACCGTAACACCCTGTATATAGTCTCCACATTGACTCTGTACCGTAACACCCTGTATATAGCCTCTACATTGACTCTGTACCGTAACACCCTGTATATAGCCTCCACATTGACTCTGTACCGTAACACCCTGCATATAGCCTCTACATTGACTCTGTACCGTAACACCCTGTATATAGCCTCCACATTGACTCTGTACCGTAACACCCTGTATATAGTCTCCACATTGACTCTGTACCGTAACACCCTGTATATAGCCTCCACATTGACTCTGTACCGTAACACCCTGTATATAGTCTCCACATTGACTCTGTACCGGTACACCCTGTATATAGCCTCAACATTGACTCTGTACCGGTACACCCTGTATATAGCCTCCACATTGACTCTGTACCGTAACACCCTGTATATAGTCTCCACATTGACTCTGTACCGTAACACCCTGTATATTGTCTCCACATTGACTCTGTACCGTAACACCCTGTATATAGCCTCTAAATTGACTCTGTACCGTAACACCCTGTATATAGCCTCTACATTGACTCTGTACCGTAACACCCTGTATATAGCTTCCACATTGACTCTGTACCGTAACACCCTGTATATAGTCTCCACATTGACTCTGTACCGTAACACCCTGTATATAGCCTCCACATTGACTCTGTACCGTAACACCCTGTATATAGTCTCCACATTGACTCTGTACCGTAACACCCTGTATATAGCCTCCACATTGACTCTGTACCGGTACCCGCTGTATATAGCCTCCACATTGACTCGGTACCAGTACCCCCTGTATATAGCCTCCACATTGACTCTGTACCAGTACCCCCTGTATATAGCCTCCACATTGACTCTGTACTAGTACCCCCTGTACATAGCCTCCACATTGACTCTGTACCGTAACACCCTGTATATAGCCTCCACATTGACTCTGTACCGTAACACCCTGTATATAGCCTCCACATTGACTCTGTACCGTAATACCCTGTATATAGCCTCCACATTGACTCTGTACCGTAACCCCCTGTATATAGCCTCCACATTGACTCTGTACCGTAACCCCCTGTATATAGCCTCCACATTGACTCTGTACCGTAACCCCCTGCATATAGCCTCCACATTGACTCTGTACCGTAACACCCTGTATATAGCCTCCACATTGACTCTGTACCGTAACACCCTGTATATAGTCTCCATATTGACTCTGTACCAGTACATCCTGTATATAGCTTCCACATTTACTCTGTACCGTAACACCCTGTATATAGTCTCCACATTGACTCTGTACCGTAACACCCTGTATATAGCCTCCACATTGACTCTGTACCGTAACACCCTGTATATAGTCTCCACATTGACTCTGTACCGTAACACCCTGTATATAGCCTCTACATTGACTCTGTACCGTAACACCCTGTATATAGTCTCCACATTGACTCTGTACCGTAACACCCTGTATATAGCCTCCACATTGACTCTGTACCGTAACACCCTATATATAGTCTCGACATTGACTCTGTACCGGTACACCCTGTATATAGCCTCTACATTGACTCTGTACCGTAACACCCTGTATATAGCCTCCACATTTACTCTATACCGTAATACCCTGTATATAGTCTCCACATTGACTCTGTACCGTAACACCCTGTATATAGCCTCCACATTGACTCTGTACCGTAACACCCTGTATATAGTCTCCACATTGACTCTGTACCGGTACACCCTGTATATAGCCTCCACATTGACTCTGTACCGTAACACCCTGTATATAGCCTCCACATTGACTCTGTACCGTAACACCCTGTATATAGCCTCCACATTGACTCTGTACCGTAATACCCTGTATATAGCGTCCACATTGACTCTGTTCCGTAATACCCTGTATAAAGCCTCCACATTGACTCTGTACCGTAACACCCTGTATATAGCTTCCACATTGACTCTGTACCGTAACACCCTGTATATAGTCTCCACATTGACTCTGTACCGTAACACCCTGTATATAGCCTCTACATTGACTCTGTACCGTAACACCCTGTATATAGCCTCCACATTGACTCTGTACCGTAACACCCTGCATATAGCCTCTACATTGACTCTGTACCGTAACACCCTGTATATAGCCTCCACATTGACTCTGTACCGTAACACCCTGTATATAGTCTCCACATTGACTCTGTACCGTAACACCCTGTATATAGCCTCCACATTGACTCTGTACCGTAACACCCTGTATATAGTCTCCACATTGACTCTGTACCGGTACACCCTGTATATAGCCTCCACATTGACTCTGTACCGGTACACCCTGTATATAGCCTCCACATTGACTCTGTACCGTAACACCCTGTATATAGTCTCCACATTGACTCTGTACCGTAACACCCTGTATATTGTCTCCACATTGACTCTGTACCGTAACACCCTGTATATAGCCTCTAAATTGACTCTGTACCGTAACACCCTGTATATAGCCTCTACATTGACTCTGTACCGTAACACCCTGTATATAGCTTCCACATTGACTCTGTACCGTAACACCCTGTATATAGTCTCCACATTGACTCTGTACCGTAACACCCTGTATATAGCCTCCACATTGACTCTGTACCGTAACACCCTGTATATAGTCTCCACATTGACTCTGTACCGTAACACCCTGTATATAGCCTCCACATTGACTCTGTACCGGTACCCGCTGTATATAGCCTCCACATTGACTCGGTACCAGTACCCCCTGTATATAGCCTCCACATTGACTCTGTACCAGTACCCCCTGTATATAGCCTCCACATTGACTCTGTACTAGTACCCCCTGTACATAGCCTCCACATTGACTCTGTACCGTAACACCCTGTATATAGCCTCCACATTGACTCTGTACCGTAACACCCTGTATATAGCCTCCACATTGACTCTGTACCGTAATACCCTGTATATAGCCTCCACATTGACTCTGTACCGTAACCCCCTGTATATAGCCTCCACATTGACTCTGTACCGTAACCCCCTGTATATAGCCTCCACATTGACTCTGTACCGTAACCCCCTGCATATAGCCTCCACATTGACTCTGTACCGTAACACCCTGTATATAGCCTCCACATTGACTCTGTACCGTAACACCCTGTATATAGTCTCCATATTGACTCTGTACCAGTACATCCTGTATATAGCTTCCACATTTACTCTGTACCGTAACACCCTGTATATAGTCTCCACATTGACTCTGTACCGTAACACCCTGTATATAGCCTCCACATTGACTCTGTACCGTAACACCCTGTATATAGTCTCCACATTGACTCTGTACCGTAACACCCTGTATATAGCCTCTACATTGACTCTGTACCGTAACACCCTGTATATAGTCTCCACATTGACTCTGTACCGTAACACCCTGTATATAGCCTCCACATTGACTCTGTACCGTAACACCCTATATATAGTCTCGACATTGACTCTGTACCGGTACACCCTGTATATAGCCTCTACATTGACTCTGTACCGTAACACCCTGTATATAGCCTCCACATTTACTCTATACCGTAATACCCTGTATATAGTCTCCACATTGACTCTGTACCGTAACACCCTGTATATAGCCTCCACATTGACTCTGTACCGTAACACCCTGTATATAGTCTCCACATTGACTCTGTACCGGTACACCCTGTATATAGCCTCCACATTGACTCTGTACCGTAACACCCTGTATATAGCCTCCACATTGACTCTGTACCGTAACACCCTGTATATAGCCTCCACATTGACTCTGTACCGTAATACCCTGTATATAGCCTCCACATTGACTCTGTACCGTAACACCCTGTATATAGCCTCCACATTGACTCTGTACCGTAACACCCTGTATATAGCCTCCACATTGACTCTGTACCGTAATACCCTGTATATAGCGTCCACATTGACTCTGTTCCGTAATACCCTGTATAAAGCCTCCACATTGACTCTGTACCGTAACACCCTGTATATAGCTTCCACATTGACTCTGTACCGTAACACCCTGTATATAGTCTCCACATTGACTCTGTACCGTAACACCCTGTATATAGCCTCTACATTGACTCTGTACCGTAACACCCTGTATATAGCCTCCACATTGACTCTGTACCGTAACACCCTGCATATAGCCTCTACATTGACTCTGTACCGTAACACCCTGTATATAGCCTCCACATTGACTCTGTACCGTAACACCCTGTATATAGTCTCCACATTGACTCTGTACCGTAACACCCTGTATATAGCCTCCACATTGACTCTGTACCGTAACACCCTGTATATAGTCTCCACATTGACTCTGTACCGGTACACCCTGTATATAGCCTCCACATTGACTCTGTACCGGTACACCCTGTATATAGCCTCCACATTGACTCTGTACCGTAACACCCTGTATATAGTCTCCACATTGACTCTGTACCGTAACACCCTGTATATTGTCTCCACATTGACTCTGTACCGTAACACCCTGTATATAGCCTCTAAATTGACTCTGTACCGTAACACCCTGTATATAGCCTCTACATTGACTCTGTACCGTAACACCCTGTATATAGCTTCCACATTGACTCTGTACCGTAACACCCTGTATATAGTCTCCACATTGACTCTGTACCGTAACACCCTGTATATAGCCTCCACATTGACTCTGTACCGTAACACCCTGTATATAGTCTCCACATTGACTCTGTACCGTAACACCCTGTATATAGCCTCCACATTGACTCTGTACCGGTACCCGCTGTATATAGCCTCCACATTGACTCGGTACCAGTACCCCCTGTATATAGCCTCCACATTGACTCTGTACCAGTACCCCCTGTATATAGCCTCCACATTGACTCTGTACTAGTACCCCCTGTACATAGCCTCCACATTGACTCTGTACCGTAACACCCTGTATATAGCCTCCACATTGACTCTGTACCGTAACACCCTGTATATAGCCTCCACATTGACTCTGTACCGTAATACCCTGTATATAGCCTCCACATTGACTCTGTACCGTAACCCCCTGTATATAGCCTCCACATTGACTCTGTACCGTAACCCCCTGTATATAGCCTCCACATTGACTCTGTACCGTAACCCCCTGCATATAGCCTCCACATTGACTCTGTACCGTAACACCCTGTATATAGCCTCCACATTGACTCTGTACCGTAACACCCTGTATATAGTCTCCATATTGACTCTGTACCAGTACATCCTGTATATAGCTTCCACATTTACTCTGTACCGTAACACCCTGTATATAGTCTCCACATTTACTCTGTACCGTAACACCCTGTATATAGCCTCCACATTGACTCTGTACCGTAACACCCTGTATATAGTCTCCACATTGACTCTGTACCGTAACACCCTGTATATAGCCTCTACATTGACTCTGTACCGTAACACCCTGTATATAGTCTCCACATTGACTCTGTACCGTAACACCCTGTATATAGCCTCCACATTGACTCTGTACCGTAACACCCTATATATAGTCTCGACATTGACTCTGTACCGGTACACCCTGTATATAGCCTCTACATTGACTCTGTACCGTAACACCCTGTATATAGCCTCCACATTTACTCTATACCGTAATACCCTGTATATAGTCTCCACATTGACTCTGTACCGTAACACCCTGTATATAGCCTCCACATTGACTCTGTACCGTAACACCCTGTATATAGTCTCCACATTGACTCTGTACCGGTACACCCTGTATATAGCCTCCACATTGACTCTGTACCGTAACACCCTGTATATAGCCTCCACATTGACTCTGTACCGTAACACCCTGTATATAGCCTCCACATTGACTCTGTACCGTAATACCCTGTATATAGCCTCCACATTGACTCTGTACCGTAATACCCTGTATATAGCCTCCACATTGACTCTGTACCGTAACACCCTGTATATAGCTTCCACATTGACTCTGTACCGTAACACCCTGTATATAGTCTCCACATTGACTCTGTACCGTAACACCCTGTATATAGCCTCTACATTGACTCTGTACCGTAACACCCTGTATATAGCCTCCACATTGACTCTGTACCGTAACACCCTGCATATAGCCTCTACATTGACTCTGTACCGTAACACCCTGTATATAGCCTCCACATTGACTCTGTACCGTAACACCCTGTATATAGTCTCCACATTGACTCTGTACCGTAACACCCTGTATATAGCCTCCACATTGACTCTGTACCGTAACACCCTGTATATAGTCTCCACATTGACTCTGTACCGGTACACCCTGTATATAGCCTCCACATTGACTCTGTACCGGTACACCCTGTATATAGCCTCCACATTGACTCTGTACCGTAACACCCTGTATATAGTCTCCACATTGACTCTGTACCGTAACACCCTGTATATTGTCTCCACATTGACTCTGTACCGTAACACCCTGTATATAGCCTCTAAATTGACTCTGTACCGTAACACCCTGTATATAGCCTCTACATTGACTCTGTACCGTAACACCCTGTATATAGCTTCCACATTGACTCTGTACCGTAACACCCTGTATATAGTCTCCACATTGACTCTGTACCGTAACACCCTGTATATAGCCTCCACATTGACTCTGTACCGTAACACCCTGTATATAGTCTCCACATTGACTCTGTACCGTAACACCCTGTATATAGCCTCCACATTGACTCTGTACCGGTACCCGCTGTATATAGCCTCCACATTGACTCGGTACCAGTACCCCCTGTATATAGCCTCCACATTGACTCTGTACCAGTACCCCCTGTATATAGCCTCCACATTGACTCTGTACTAGTACCCCCTGTACATAGCCTCCACATTGACTCTGTACCGTAACACCCTGTATATAGCCTCCACATTGACTCTGTACCGTAACACCCTGTATATAGCCTCCACATTGACTCTGTACCGTAATACCCTGTATATAGCCTCCACATTGACTCTGTACCGTAACCCCCTGTATATAGCCTCCACATTGACTCTGTACCGTAACCCCCTGTATATAGCCTCCACATTGACTCTGTACCGTAACCCCCTGCATATAGCCTCCACATTGACTCTGTACCGTAACACCCTGTATATAGCCTCCACATTGACTCTGTACCGTAACACCCTGTATATAGTCTCCATATTGACTCTGTACCAGTACATCCTGTATATAGCTTCCACATTTACTCTGTACCGTAACACCCTGTATATAGTCTCCACATTGACTCTGTACCGTAACACCCTGTATATAGCCTCCACATTGACTCTGTACCGTAACACCCTGTATATAGTCTCCACATTGACTCTGTACCGTAACACCCTGTATATAGCCTCTACATTGACTCTGTACCGTAACACCCTGTATATAGTCTCCACATTGACTCTGTACCGTAACACCCTGTATATAGCCTCCACATTGACTCTGTACCGTAACACCCTATATATAGTCTCGACATTGACTCTGTACCGGTACACCCTGTATATAGCCTCTACATTGACTCTGTACCGTAACACCCTGTATATAGCCTCCACATTTACTCTATACCGTAATACCCTGTATATAGTCTCCACATTGACTCTGTACCGTAACACCCTGTATATAGCCTCCACATTGACTCTGTACCGTAACACCCTGTATATAGTCTCCACATTGACTCTGTACCGGTACACCCTGTATATAGCCTCCACATTGACTCTGTACCGTAACACCCTGTATATAGCCTCCACATTGACTCTGTACCGTAACACCCTGTATATAGCCTCCACATTGACTCTGTACCGTAATACCCTGTATATAGCCTCCACATTGACTCTGTACCGTAATACCCTGTATATAGCCTCCACATTGACTCTGTACCGTAACACCCTGTATATAGCTTCCACATTGACTCTGTACCGTAACACCCTGTATATAGTCTCCACATTGACTCTGTACCGTAACACCCTGTATATAGCCTCTACATTGACTCTGTACCGTAACACCCTGTATATAGCCTCCACATTGACTCTGTACCGTAACACCCTGCATATAGCCTCCACATTGACTCTGTACCGGTACACCCTGTATATAGCCTCCACATTGACTCTGTACCGTAACACCCTGTATATAGTCTCCACATTGACTCTGTACCGTAACACCCTGTATATTGTCTCCACATTGACTCTGTACCGTAACACCCTGTATATAGCCTCTAAATTGACTCTGTACCGTAACACCCTGTATATAGCCTCTACATTGACTCTGTACCGTAACACCCTGTATATAGCTTCCACATTGACTCTGTACCGTAACACCCTGTATATAGTCTCCACATTGACTCTGTACCGTAACACCCTGTATATAGCCTCCACATTGACTCTGTACCGTAACACCCTGTATATAGTCTCCACATTGACTCTGTACCGTAACACCCTGTATATAGCCTCCACATTGACTCTGTACCGGTACCCGCTGTATATAGCCTCCACATTGACTCGGTACCAGTACCCCCTGTATATAGCCTCCACATTGACTCTGTACCAGTACCCCCTGTATATAGCCTCCACATTGACTCTGTACCGTAACACCCTGTATATAGCCTCTACATTGACTCTGTACCGTAACACCCTGTATATAGCCTCCACATTGACTCTGTACCGTAACACCCTGCATATAGCCTCTACATTGACTCTGTACCGTAACACCCTGTATATAGCCTCCACATTGACTCTGTACCGTAACACCCTGTATATAGTCTCCACATTGACTCTGTACCGTAACACCCTGTATATAGCCTCCACATTGACTCTGTACCGTAACACCCTGTATATAGTCTCCACATTGACTCTGTACCGGTACACCCTGTATATAGCCTCCACATTGACTCTGTACCGGTACACCCTGTATATAGCCTCCACATTGACTCTGTACCGTAACACCCTGTATATAGTCTCCACATTGACTCTGTACCGTAACACCCTGTATATTGTCTCCACATTGACTCTGTACCGTAACACCCTGTATATTGTCTCCACATTGACTCTGTACCGTAACACCCTGTATATAGCCTCTAAATTGACTCTGTACCGTAACACCCTGTATATAGCCTCTACATTGACTCTGTACCGTAACACCCTGTATATAGCTTCCACATTGACTCTGTACCGTAACACCCTGTATATAGTCTCCACATTGACTCTGTACCGTAACACCCTGTATATAGCCTCCACATTGACTCTGTACCGTAACACCCTGTATATAGTCTCCACATTGACTCTGTACCGTAACACCCTGTATATAGCCTCCACATTGACTCTGTACCGGTACCCGCTGTATATAGCCTCCACATTGACTCGGTACCAGTACCCCCTGTATATAGCCTCCACATTGACTCTGTACCAGTACCCCCTGTATATAGCCTCCACATTGACTCTGTACTAGTACCCCCTGTACATAGCCTCCACATTGACTCTGTACCGTAACACCCTGTATATAGCCTCCACATTGACTCTGTACCGTAACACCCTGTATATAGCCTCCACATTGACTCTGTACCGTAATACCCTGTATATAGCCTCCACATTGACTCTGTACCGTAACCCCCTGTATATAGCCTCCACATTGACTCTGTACCGTAACCCCCTGTATATAGCCTCCACATTGACTCTGTACCGTAACCCCCTGCATATAGCCTCCACATTGACTCTGTACCGTAACACCCTGTATATAGCCTCCACATTGACTCTGTACCGTAACACCCTGTATATAGTCTCCATATTGACTCTGTACCAGTACATCCTGTATATAGCTTCCACATTTACTCTGTACCGTAACACCCTGTATATAGTCTCCACATTGACTCTGTACCGTAACACCCTGTATATAGCCTCCACATTGACTCTGTACCGTAACACCCTGTATATAGTCTCCACATTGACTCTGTACCGTAACACCCTGTATATAGCCTCTACATTGACTCTGTACCGTAACACCCTGTATATAGTCTCCACATTGACTCTGTACCTTAACACCCTGTATATAGCCTCCACATTGACTCTGTACCGTAACACCCTATATATAGTCTCGACATTGACTCTGTACCGGTACACCCTGTATATAGCCTCTACATTGACTCTGTACCGTAACACCCTGTATATAGCCTCCACATTTACTCTATACCGTAATACCCTGTATATAGTCTCCACATTGACTCTGTACCGTAACACCCTGTATATAGCCTCCACATTGACTCTGTACCGTAACACCCTGTATATAGTCTCCACATTGACTCTGTACCGGTACACCCTGTATATAGCCTCCACATTGACTCTGTACCGTAACACCCTGTATATAGCCTCCACATTGACTCTGTACCGTAACACCCTGTATATAGCCTCCACATTGACTCTGTACCGTAATACCCTGTATATAGCCTCCACATTGACTCTGTACCGTAATACCCTGTATATAGCCTCCACATTGACTCTGTACCGTAACACCCTGTATATAGCTTCCACATTGACTCTGTACCGTAACACCCTGTATATAGTCTCCACATTGACTCTGTACCGTAAAACCCTGTATATAGCCTCTACATTGACTCTGTACCGTAACACCCTGTATATAGCCTCCACATTGACTCTGTACCGTAACACCCTGCATATAGCCTCTACATTGACTCTGTACCGTAACACCCTGTATATAGCCTCCACATTGACTCTGTACCGTAACACCCTGTATATAGTCTCCACATTGACTCTGTACCGTAACACCCTGTATATAGCCTCCACATTGACTCTGTACCGTAACACCCTGTATATAGTCTCCACATTGACTCTGTACCGGTACACCCTGTATATAGCCTCCACATTGACTCTGTACCGGTACACCCTGTATATAGCCTCCACATTGACTCTGTACCGTAACACCCTGTATATAGTCTCCACATTGACTCTGTACCGTAACACCCTGTATATTGTCTCCACATTGACTCTGTACCGTAACACCCTGTATATAGCCTCTAAATTGACTCTGTACCGTAACACCCTGTATATAGCCTCTACATTGACTCTGTACCGTAACACCCTGTATATAGCTTCCACATTGACTCTGTACCGTAACACCCTGTATATAGTCTCCACATTGACTCTGTACCGTAACACCCTGTATATAGCCTCCACATTGACTCTGTACCGTAACACCCTGTATATAGTCTCCACATTGACTCTGTACCGTAACACCCTGTATATAGCCTCCACATTGACTCTGTACCGGTACCCGCTGTATATAGCCTCCACATTGACTCGGTACCAGTACCCCCTGTATATAGCCTCCACATTGACTCTGTACCAGTACCCCCTGTATATAGCCTCCACATTGACTCTGTACTAGTACCACCTGTACATAGCCTCCACATTGACTCTGTACCGTAACACCCTGTATATAGCCTCCACATTGACTCTGTACCGTAACACCCTGTATATAGCCTCCACATTGACTCTGTACCGTAATACCCTGTATATAGCCTCCACATTGACTCTGTACCGTAACCCCCTGTATATAGCCTCCACATTGACTCTGTACCGTAACCCCCTGTATATAGCCTCCACATTGACTCTGTACCGTAACCCCCTGCATATAGCCTCCACATTGACTCTGTACCGTAACACCCTGTATATAGCCTCCACATTGACTCTGGATCGGTACCCCCCTGTATATAGCCTCCACATTGACTCTGTACCGGTACCCCCTGTATATAGCCTCCACATTGACTCTGTACCGTAACACCCTGTATATAGCCTCCACATTGACTCTGTACCGTAACACCCTGTATATTTCCTCCACATTGACTCTGTACCGTAATACCCTGTATATAGCCTCCACATTGACTCTGTACCGTAATACCCTGTATATAGCCTCCACATTGACTCTGTACCGTAACACCCTGTATATAGCTTCCACATTGACTCTGTACCGTAACACCCTGTATATAGTCTCCACATTGACTCTGTACCGTAACACCCTGTATATAGCCTCTACATTGACTCTGTACTGTAACACCCTGTATATAGCCTCCACATTGACTCTGTACCGTAACACCCTGCATATAGCCTCTACATTGACTCTGTACCGTAACACCCTGTATATAGCCTCCACATTGACTCTGTACCGTAACACCCTGTATATAGTCTCCACATTGACTCTGTACCGTAACACCCTGTATATAGCCTCCACATTGACTCTGTACCGTAACACCCTGTATATAGTCTCCACATTGACTCTGTACCGGTACACCCTGTATATAGCCTCCACATTGACTCTGTACCGGTACACCCTGTATATAGCCTCCACATTGACTCTGTACCGTAACACCCTGTATATATTCTCCACATTGACTCTGTACCGTAACACCCTGTATATTGTCTCCACATTGACTCTGTACCGTAACACCCTGTATATAGCCTCTAAATTGACTCTGTACCGTAACACCCTGTATATAGCCTCTACATTGACTCTGTACCGTAACACCCTGTATATAGTCTCCACATTGACTCTGTACCGTAACACCCTGTATATAGCCTTCACATTGACTCTGTACCGTAACACCCTATATATAGTCTCGACATTGACTCTGTACCGGTACACCCTGTATATAGCCTCTACATTGACTCTGTACCGTAACACCCTGTATATAGCCTCCACATTTACTCTATACCGTAATACCCTGTATATAGTCTCCACATTGACTCTGTACCGTAACACCCTGTATATAGCCTCCACATTGACTCTGTACCAGTACATCCTGTATATAGCTTCCACATTTACTCTGTACCGTAACACCCTGTATATAGTCTCCACATTGACTCTGTACCGTAACACCCTGTATATAGCCTCCACATTGACTCTGTACCGTAACACCCTGTATATAGTCTCCACATTGACTCTGTACCGTAACACCCTGTATATAGCCTCTACATTGACTCTGTACCGTAACACCCTGTATATAGTCTCCACATTGACTCTGTACCGTAACACCCTGTATATAGCCTCCACATTGACTCTGTACCGTAACACCCTATATATAGTCTCGACATTGACTCTGTACCGTAACACCCTGTATATAGCCTCCACATTGACTCTGTACCGTAACACCCTGTATATAGCCTCCACATTGACTCTGTACCGGTACACCCTGTATATAGCCTCCACATTGACTCTGTACCGGTACACCCTGTATATAGCCTCCACATTGACTCTGTACCGTAACACCCTGTATATAGTCTCCACATTGACTCTGTACCGTAACACCCTGTATATTGTCTCCACATTGACTCTGTACCGTAACACCCTGTATATAGCCTCTAAATTGACTCTGTACCGTAACACCCTGTATATAGCCTCTACATTGACTCTGTACCGTAACACCCTGTATATAGCTTCCACATTGACTCTGTACCGTAACACCCTGTATATAGTCTCCACATTGACTCTGTACCGTAACACCCTGTATATAGCCTCCACATTGACTCTGTACCGTAACACCCTGTATATAGTCTCCACATTGACTCTGTACCGTAACACCCTGTATATAGCCTCCACATTGACTCTGTACCGGTACCCGCTGTATATAGCCTCCACATTGACTCGGTACCAGTACCCCCTGTATATAGCTTCCACATTGACTCTGTACCAGTACCCCCTGTATATAGCCTCCACATTGACTCTGTACTAGTACCACCTGTACATAGCCTCCACATTGACTCTGTACCGTAACACCCTGTATATAGCCTCCACATTGACTCTGTACCGTAACACCCTGTATATAGCCTCCACATTGACTCTGTACCGTAATACCCTGTATATAGCCTCCACATTGACTCTGTACCGTAACCCCCTGTATATAGCCTCCACATTGACTCTGTACCGTAACCCCCTGTATATAGCCTCCACATTGACTCTGTACCGTAACCCCCTGCATATAGCCTCCACATTGACTCTGTACCGTAACACCCTGTATATAGCCTCCACATTGACTCTGGATCGGTACCCCCCTGTATATAGCCTCCACATTGACTCTGTACCGGTACCCCCTGTATATAGCCTCCACTTTGACTCTGTACCGTAACACCCTGTATATAGCCTCCACATTGACTCTGTACCGTAACACCCTGTATATAGCCTCCACATTGACTCTGTACCGTAATACCCTGTATATAGCCTCCACATTGACTCTGTACCGTAATACCCTGTATATAGCCTCCACATTGACTCTGTACCGTAACACCCTGTATATAGCTTCCACATTGACTCTGTACCGTAACACCCTGTATATAGTCTCCACATTGACTCTGTACCGTAACACCCTGTATATAGCCTCTACATTGACTCTGTACCGTAACACCCTGTATATAGCCTCCACATTGACTCTGTACCGTAACACCCTGCATATAGCCTCTACATTGACTCTGTACCGTAACACCCTGTATATAGCCTCCACATTGACTCTGTACCGTAACACCCTGTATATAGTCTCCACATTGACTCTGTACCGTAACACCCTGTATATAGCCTCCACATTGACTCTGTACCGTAACACCCTGTATATAGTCTCCACATTGACTCTGTACCGGTACACCCTGTATATAGCCTCCACATTGACTCTGTACCGGTACACCCTGTATATAGCCTCCACATTGACTCTGTACCGTAACACCCTGTATATATTCTCCACATTGACTCTGTACCGTAACACCCTGTATATTGTCTCCACATTGACTCTGTACCGTAACACCCTGTATATGGCCTCTAAATTGACTCTGTACCGTAACACCCTGTATATAGCCTCTACATTGACTCTGTACCGTAACACCCTGTATATAGTCTCCACATTGACTCTGTACCGTAACACCCTGTATATAGCCTCCACATTGACTCTGTACCGTAACACCCTATATATAGTCTCGACATTGACTCTGTACCGGTACACCCTGTATATAGCCTCTACATTGACTCTGTACCGTAACACCCTGTATATAGCCTCCACATTTACTCTATACCGTAATACCCTGTATATAGTCTCCACATTGACTCTGTACCGTAACACCCTGTATATAGCCTCCACATTGACTCTGTACCGTAACACCCTGTATATAGTCTCCATATTGACTCTGTACCAGTACATCCTGTATATAGCTTCCACATTTACTCTGTACCGTAACACCCTGTATATAGTCTCCACATTGACTCTGTACCGTAACACCCTGTATATAGCCTCCACATTGACTCTGTACCGTAACACCCTGTATATAGTCTCCACATTGACTCTGTACCGTAACACCCTGTATATAGCCTCTACATTGACTCTGTACCGTAACACCCTGTATATAGTCTCCACATTGACTCTGTACCGTAACACCCTGTATATAGCCTCCACATTGACTCTGTACCGTAACACCCTATATATAGTCTCGACATTGACTCTGTACCGTAACACCCTGTATATAGCCTCCACATTTACTCTATACCGTAATACCCTGTATATAGTCTCCACATTGACTCTGTACCGTAACACCCTGTATATAGCCTCCACATTGACTCTGTACCGTAACACCCTGTATATAGTCTCCATATTGACTCTGTACCAGTACATCCTGTATATAGCTTCCACATTGACTCTGTACCGTAACACCCTGTATATAGTCTCCACATTGACTCGGTACCAGTACCCCCTGTATATAGCCTCCACATTGACTCTGTACCAGTACCCCCTGTATATAGCCTCCACATTGACTCTGTACTAGTACCCCCTGTACATAGCCTCCACATTGACTCTGTACCGTAACACCCTGTATATAGCCTCCACATTGACTCTGTACCGTAACACCCTGTATATAGCCTCCACATTGACTCTGTACCGTAATACCCTGTATATAGTCTCCACATTGACTCTGTACCGTAACCCCCTGTATATAGCCTCCACATTGACTCTGTACCGTAACCCCCTGTATATAGCCTCCACATTGACTCTGTACCGTAACTCCCTTTATATAGCCTCCACATTGACTCTGTACCGTAACACCCTGTATATAGCCTCCACATTGACTCTGGATCGGTACCCCCCTGTATATAGCCTCCACATTGACTCTGTACCGGTACCCCCTGTGTATAGCCTCCACATTGACTCTGTACCGTAACACCCTGTATATAGCCTCCACATTGACTCTGTACCGTAACACCCTGTATATAGCCTCCACATTGACTCTGTACCGTAATACCCTGTATATAGCCTCCACATTGACTCTGTACCGTAATACCCTGTATATAGCCTCCACATTGACTCTGTACCGTAACACCCTGTATATAGCTTCCACATTGACTCTGTACCGTAACACCCTGTATATAGTCTCCACATTGACTCTGTACCGTAACACCCTGTATATAGCCTCTACGTTGACTCTGTACCGTAACACCCTGTATATAGCCTCCACATTGACTCTGTACCGTAACACCCTGCATATAGCCTCCACATTGACTCTGTACCGTAACACCCTGTATATAGTCTCCACATTGACTCTGTACCGTAACACCCTGTATATAGCCTCTAAATTGACTCTGTACCGTAACACCCTGTATATAGCCTCCACATTGACTCTGTACCGTAACACCCTGCATATAGCCTCCACATTGACTCTGTACCGTAACACCCTGTATATAGTCTCCACATTGACTCTGTACCGTAACACCCTGTATATAGCCTCTAAATTGACTCTGTACCGTAACACCCTGTATATAGCCTCTACATTGACTCTGTACCGTAACACCCTGTATATAGTCTCCACATTGACTCTGTACCGTAACACCCTGTATATAGCCTCCACATTGACTCTGTACCGTAACACCCTATATATAGTCTCGACATTGACTCTGTACCGGTACACCCTGTATATAGCCTCTACATTGACTCTGTACCGTAACACCCTGTATATAGCCTCCACATTTACTCTATACCGTAATACCCTGTATATAGTCTCCACATTGACTCTGTACCGTAACACCCTGTATATAGCCTCCACATTGAAACCGTACCGTAACACCCTGTATATAGTCTCCATATTGACTCTGTACCAGTACATCCTGTATATAGCTTCCACATTGACTCTGTACCGTAACACCCTGTATATAGTCTCCACATTGACTCTGTACTAGTACCCCCTGTACATAGCCTCCACTTTGACTCTGTACCGTAACACCCTGTATATAGCCTCCACATTGACTCTGTACCGTAACACCCTGTATATAGCCTCCACTTTGACTCTGTACCGTAATACCCTGTATATAGTCTCCACATTGACTCTGTACCGTAACCCCCTGTATATAGCCTCCACATTGACTCTGTACCGTAACCCCCTGTATATAGCCTCCACATTGACTCTGTACCGTAACTCCCTGTATATAGCCTCCACATTGACTCTGTACCGTAACACCCTGTATATAGCCTCCACATTGACTCTGGATCGGTACCCCCCTGTATATAGCCTCCACGTTGACTCTGTACCGGTACCCCCTGTGTATAGCCTCCACATTGACTCTGTACCGTAACACCCTGTATATAGCCTCCACATTGACTCTGTACCGTAACACCCTGTATATAGCCTCCACATTGACTCTGTACCGTAATACCCTGTATATAGCCTCCACATTGACTCTGTACCGTAATACCCTGTATATAGCCTCCACATTGACTCTGTACCGGTACACCCTGTATATAGTCTCCACATTGACTCTGTACCGTAACACCCTGTATATAGCCTCTACGTTGACTCTGTACCGTAACACCCTGTATATAGCCTCCACATTGACTCTGTACCGTAACACCCTGCATATAGCCTCCACATTGACTCTGTACCGTAACACCCTGTATATAGTCTCCACATTGACTCTGTACCGTAACACCCTGTATATAGCCTCCACATTGACTCTGTACCGTAACACCCTGTATATAGTCTCCACATTGACTCTGTACCGTAACACCCTATATATAGTCTCGACATTGACTCTGTACCGGTACACCCTGTATATAGCCTCTACATTGACTCTGTACCGTAACACCCTGTATATAGCCTCCACATTTACTCTATACCGTAATACCCTGTATATAGTCTCCACATTGACTCTGTACCGTAACACCCTGTATATAGCCTCCACATTGAAACCGTACCGTAACACCCTGTATATAGTCTCCATATTGACTCTGTACCAGTACATCCTGTATATAGCTTCCACATTGACTCTGTACCGTAACACCCTGTATATAGTCTCCACATTGACTCTGTACCGTAACACCCTGTATATAGCCTCCACATTGACTCTGTACCGTAACACCCTGTATATAGCCTCCACATTGACTCTGTACCGTAATACCCTGTATATAGTCTCCACATTGACTCTGTACCGTAACCCCCTGTATATAGCCTCCACATTGACTCTGTACCGTAACACCCTGTATATAGCCTCCACATTGACTCTGTACCGTAACACCCTGTATATAGCCTCCACATTTACTCTATACCGTAATACCCTGTATATAGTCTCCACATTGACTCTGTACCGTAACACCCTGTATATAGCCTCCACATTGACTCTGTACCGTAACACCCTGTATATAGTCTCCATATTGACTCTGTACCAGTACATCCTGTATATAGCTTCCACATTGACTCTGTAGCGTAACACCCTGTATATAGTCTCCACATTGACTCTGTACCGTAACACCCTGTATATAGCCTCCACATTGACTCTGTACCGTAACACCCTGTATATAGTCTCCACATTGACTCTGTACCGTAACACCCTGTATATAGCCTCCACATTGACTCTGTACCGGTACCCGCTGTATATAGCCTCCACATTGACTCGGTACCAGTACCCCCTGTATATAGCCTCCACATTGACTCTGTACCAGTACCCCCTGTATATAGCCTCCACATTGACTCTGTACTAGTACCCCCTGTACATAGCCTCCACATTGACTCTGTACCGTAACACCCTGTATATAGCCTCCACATTGACTCTGTACCGTAACACCCTGTATATAGCCTCCACATTGACTCTGTACCGTAATACCCTGTATATAGTCTCCACATTGACTCTGTACCGTAACCCCCTGTATATAGCCTCCACATTGACTCTGTACCGTAACCCCCTGTATATAGCCTCCACATTGACTCTGTACCGTAACTCCCTGTATATAGCCTCCACATTGACTCTGTACCGTAACACCCTGTATATAGCCTCCACATTGACTCTGGATCGGTACCCCCCTGTATATAGCCTCCACATTGACTCTGTACCGGTACCCCCTGTGTATAGCCTCCACATTGACTCTGTACCGTAACACCCTGTATATAGCCTCCACATTGACTCTGTACCGTAACACCCTGTATATAGCCTCCACATTGACTCTGTACCGTAATACCCTGTATATAGCCTCCACATTGACTCTGTACCGTAATACCCTGTATATAGCCTCCACATTGACTCTGTACCGTAACACCCTGTATATAGCTTCCACATTGACTCTGTACCGTAACACCCTGTATATAGTCTCCACATTGACTCTGTACCGTAACACCCTGTATATGGCCTCTACGTTGACTCTGTACCGTAACACCCTGTATATAGCCTCCACATTGACTCTGTACCGTAACACCCTGCATATAGCCTCCACATTGACTCTGTACCGTAACACCCTGTATATAGTCTCCACATTGACTCTGTACCGTAACACCCTGTATATAGCCTCTAAATTGACTCTGTACCGTAACACCCTGTATATAGCCTCCACATTGACTCTGTACCGTAACACCCTGCATATAGCCTCCACATTGACTCTGTACCGTAACACCCTGTATATAGTCTCCACATTGACTCTGTACCGTAACACCCTGTATATAGCCTCTAAATTGACTCTGTACCGTAACACCCTGTATATAGCCTCTACATTGACTCTGTACCGTAACACCCTGTATATAGTCTCCACATTGACTCTGTACCGTAACACCCTGTATATAGCCTCCACATTGACTCTGTACCGTAACACCCTATATATAGTCTCGACATTGACTCTGTACCGGTACACCCTGTATATAGCCTCTACATTGACTCTGTACCGTAACACCCTGTATATAGCCTCCACATTTACTCTATACCGTAATACCCTGTATATAGTCTCCACATTGACTCTGTACCGTAACACCCTGTATATAGCCTCCACATTGAAACCGTAACGTAACACCCTGTATATAGTCTCCATATTGACTCTGTACCAGTACATCCTGTATATAGCTTCCACATTGACTCTGTACCGTAACACCCTGTATATAGTCTCCACATTGACTCTGTACTAGTACCCCCTGTACATAGCCTCCACATTGACTCTGTACCGTAACACCCTGTATATAGCCTCCACATTGACTCTGTACCGTAACACCCTGTATATAGCCTCCACATTGACTCTGTACCGTAATACCCTGTATATAGTCTCCACATTGACTCTGTACCGTAACCCCCTGTATATAGCCTCCACATTGACTCTGTACCGTAACCCCCTGTATATAGCCTCCACATTGACTCTGTACCGTAACTCCCTGTATATAGCCTCCACATTGACTCTGTACCGTAACACCCTGTATATAGCCTCCACATTGACTCTGGATCGGTACCCCCCTGTATATAGCCTCCACATTGACTCTGTACCGGTACCCCCTGTGTATAGCCTCCACATTGACTCTGTACCGTAACACCCTGTATATAGCCTCCACATTGACTCTGTACCGTAACACCCTGTATATAGCCTCCACATTGACTCTGTACCGTAATACCCTGTATATAGCCTCCACATTGACTCTGTACCGTAATACCCTGTATATAGCCTCCACATTGACTCTGTACCGTAACACCCTGTATATAGCTTCCACATTGACTCTGTACCGTAACACCCTGTATATAGTCTCCACATTGACTCTGTACCGTAACACCCTGTATATAGCCTCTACGTTGACTCTGTACCGTAACACCCTGTATATAGCCTCCACATTGACTCTGTACCGTAACACCCTGCATATAGCCTCCACATTGACTCTGTACCGTAACACCCTGTATATAGTCTCCACATTGACTCTGTACCGTAACACCCTGTATATAGCCTCCACATTGACTCTGTACCGTAACACCCTGTATATAGTCTCCACATTGACTCTGTACCGTAACACCCTATATATAGTCTCGACATTGACTCTGTACCGGTACACCCTGTATATAGCCTCTACATTGACTCTGTACCGTAACACCCTGTATATAGCCTCCACATTTACTCTATACCGTAATACCCTGTATATAGTCTCCACATTGACTCTGTACCGTAACACCCTGTATATAGCCTCCACATTGAAACCGTACCGTAACACCCTGTATATAGTCTCCATATTGACTCTGTACCAGTACATCCTGTATATAGCTTCCACATTGACTCTGTACCGTAACACCCTGTATATAGTCTCCACATTGACTCTGTACCGTAACACCCTGTATATAGCCTCCACATTGACTCTGTACCGTAACACCCTGTATATAGCCTCCACATTGACTCTGTACCGTAATACCCTGTATATAGTCTCCACATTGACTCTGTACCGTAACCCCCTGTATATAGCCTCCACATTGACTCTGTACCGTAACACCCTGTATATAGCCTCCACATTGACTCTGTACCGTAACACCCTGTATATAGCCTCCACATTGACTCTGTACCGTAATACCCTGTATATAGCCTCCACATTGACTCTGTACCGTAACCCCCTGTATATAGCTTCCACATTGACTCTGTACCGTAACACCCTGTATATAGTCTCCACATTGACTCTGTACCGTAACACCCTGTATATAGCCTCTACATTGACTCTGTACCGTAACACCCTGTATATAGCCTCCACATTGACTCTGTACCGTAACACCCTGCATATAGCCTCCACATTGACTCTGTACCGTAACACCCTGTATATAGTCTCCACATTGACTCTGTACCGTAACACCCTGTATATAGCCTCCACATTGACTCTGTACCGTAACACCCTGTATATAGTCTCCACATTGACTCTGTACCGGTACACCCTGTATATAGCCTCCACATTGACTCTGTACCGGTACACCCTGTATATAGCCTCTAAATTGACTCTGTACCGTAACACCCTGTATATAGCCTCTACATTGACTCTGTACCGTAACACCCTGTATATAGTCTCGACATTGACTCTGTACCGGTACACCCTGTATATAGCCTCCACATTGACTCTGTACCGTAACACCCTGTATATAGCCTCCACATTTACTCTATACCGTAATACCCTGTATATAGTCTCCACATTGACTCTGTACCGTAACACCCTGTATATAGCCTCCACATTGACTCTGTACCGTAACACCCTGTATATAGCCTCCACATTGACTCTGTACCGTAACACCCTGTATATAGCCTCCACATTGACTCTGTACCGTAATACCCTGTATATAGTCTCCACATTGACTCTGTACCGGTACACCCTGTATATAGCCTCCACGTTGACTCTGTACTGGTACCCCCTGTATATAGCCTCCACATTGACTCTGTACCGTAACACCCTGTATATAGCCTCCACATTGACTCTGCACCGTAACACCCTGTATATAGCCTCCACATTGACTCTGTACCGTAACACCCTGTATATAGCCTCCACATTGACTCTGTACCGTAACACCCTGTATATAGCCTCCACATTGACTCTGCACCGGTACCCCCTGTATATAGCCTCCACATTGACTCTGTACCGTAACACCCTGTATATAGCCTCCACATTGACTCTGTACCGGTACACCCTGTATATAGCCTCCACGTTGACTCTGTACCGGTACCCCCTGTATATAGCCTCCACATTGACTCTTCACCGTAACACCCTGTATATAGCCTCCACATTGACTCTGTACCGTAACACCCTGTATATAGCCTCCACATTGACTCTGTACCGGTACCCCCTGTATATAGCCTCCACATTGACTCTGTACCGGTACCCCCCTGTATATAGCCTCCACATTGACTCTGTACCGGTACCCCCTGTATATAGCCTCCACATTGACTCTGTACCGTAACACCCTGTATTATTATTTGATTTATTTTAATTTAATTTTACTGCTGCTGTTTAATTATTTGTTTTATTTTTTCTTAACTTCTTAAAGTATTGTAGTTTAATAAGGGCTTGTACCTAAGCTTTTCACTATAAAGTCTACCTACCTACACCTGTTCTATTCCACGCATGTGATGAATAAAAATATTTTTCTTTATGATTTGGTTGGGTTTAATTTGTTGGTGTCCTGGGGCTCTGTTGGGGTCAGTTTGTGTTTGTGAACAGAGCCCCAGGACCAAGATATAATCTTTCTCTCTCTCCCTGTCTCTCTCTGTCTCTCTCCCCCCCCCCCTCTCTCTCTCTCTCTCTCTCTCTCTATCTCTCTCTCTCTCTCTTTCTCTCTCTCTCAATTCAATTCAATTGACTTTATTGACATGGCAAGTTCATTATCACTTACATTGTCAAAGTATACATATCGAAAAAAATATATAAATAAATGGTGGGACCAACAGCAATAATAATAGTAGTAGTGGACATGGGATTACCATCTCTCTCTCTCTCCCTCTCCCTCCGTGCTCCTCCCGACAACACAGGACAGAATTACAGACCACACCCATCCACCGTCAGGCGCGAACACGCCACAGTAGCCGGGGTCGCGCACCGCTACTTCTCTTACTACTAGGACCCAGCCGACCAAACAGTCGTTTTTCTACTACACCACTCTCTCTCTCTCTCTGTAGCGCGACGTCTGAGCTCTGCAGCCCCGTTCTAAAGTTGATTTGGTGAGTAGCCCTCTACTTCATTTACTACAGGTTACAACTCTTCATAATAAATTATGTTCGTTTTGTTAAAAAACTTGTTTGAGCTTCTCCTGCTTTGAGTGAAAAATGATTGAATAGCCTATTTTTATGGCGTGGTAGGTTTGAAATAATGTGCACTGGATGGTGTGGCAGGAGTGAGGCACTTTTTTTTTTTTTCGTGAAGTTAGTCACTTTTAATTTCCACTGAGTAGAAGTTTTGGTTCCTGCCAATGAAAAGGGGCGTCGCCTGTCTAGGAGTTTGTCTCCCTGCGCACGGAATGGATGTTTTCCTTCATGTTCTATCATCCAATCAGTTTGATGGATTTATATTGTATTTGTGTGCCGAGTCCACTACTGTGTCTGTGTGTGTGTGAGTAGCCAGTTTCCTACAGCAGGAAAATAATCCTGCGGCAACAACACATGTGGTTTATAATTAATGGACTTTTTTTTTTTTAGGGGTTGATAAAACATTTTCGTAAGGGAAAATCAAGTCTGAAATGTTTAAAAGTAGAAATTACAAATTTGACGGCTTTTTTTTTTTAAACCTCAAATACACGACACGTTTTAAAATGTCCTGCGTTTCAGGAAGGTTCTCCTCCAACAGGATGCTCGAGCTCAGTGCTTCCCAAACTGTTTCCCGCGGGGAACAAGTGACACAAACTCTTCATAACCACTTTTTGTTGGTGGAGATCATTTAGCCGTGTTTCCCCCCCCAACAGTCTGGGGAACCAGTGATAACACAGTCCGCTCTGCCTAACTTTAATGATTGATGTGTATGAAGCCTGGATATTTGACAGGTGGCGCTGTATTGAAGCCATATTGGAGCCCACTGAAGCCTCCATCTTGGAGTTGTCACAATTGTTTAATAATATTCTGGAAACTATGTAAATGTATTTATTCATTTCTACATTCGTTTCTGACACGTTTGTTATATTAATGCGTTTTATATATTATGTATATATAATGTGAGCTAAACAAACATTTAAAAATATATAAAAACATTTTCCTTAAAGTATTTAATATTTTCCTTAAATGTTGCTGCAACAATTCTTTTTAAAATACATGTCATTTTGTCCTTGGAACGTTTTTATGGAAATACTATAGAATTCCATTCCTTTCTATCTCCATTCCTCTCTATCTATTGGGAGTTCCAATATGGCCGACAAGGGGAGTTCCAATATGGCCGCCGACAGGTGGCTTCAACTCAATGGCCAAAACATAGCATCATCAATCCAGAGTTTTATTAAACCCAATGATGTATATCTGATGGTTTATAGCCCTGGTGGGAGGAGCGCTCAGAGACGGTAGCGGCCAAAACTTCTCCGTTGACAGATAAACCTTCCCTTGCTTTTCGCTTCCTAATGGCGCCCCCGTGTGGCCAAAGAGTCGTACTGGAATGTCTGAACAAAAGGAACTTCAGGATTTGATGAGCGTCATTCAAGAAATGTACGTTTGCGCCCCATGGTGATTTACTGTCATTACTGTTTCTCTTAGACTTAAAGTTTTAAAGACAACACGTTTTTAATTCAATTAGCAGCAATGAAACGGAGACAGAACACTGAGACCGGTTTAGGCTGCACGGTTTAGAAGACACACTGCCAGCCAGGCCCGTCTGTCGCAGCAGGAATCAGTTCAGCTCCATGCATTCCATTGACTTCGAAATTGGACGTCTGTGTCCTGAGGATGTTGGATGGGAAATGCCTTGGAAAAACCTGTAATCCTATGAGTCTGGATCAGAACGTTCCATCCCAGGCAATTTTTGTTTGTTTGTTTTAGTTTGAAGCCTGTCCAAAACCTCAACCCTTAACCCTTTTGAAATTTGACGTTTGGAGAAACGTGGATAAATGTCAGAATCTTTAGTTCAAATTGGTCAAAACTGTGAGATCTTTGTTGGGATTCTATTTTATATATCTGCAGTGTTCTAAACGTTCTAAATGTTCTAAACATTCTAAATGTTCTAAATCCCTTTGTCTGGGGAAGATGACATCATATGTTGTTACTGTTGTAATTCCCCAGAGAGAGACAGAGAACACAATTCTACTCTTTTGTAAACTCTAGTTGTGACACTTGGATGGATGGATGAAGCATTTCGCTACACTCACATTAACATCTGCTAACCATGTGTACGTGATCAATACAATGTGATGAATGGACCTCATGTTACAACACTGGCTCAGGGAAATGGCTGTACTATTGTGTGTGTGTGTGTGTGTGTGTGTGTAGTAAAGTACTAGAGTTGTAGACTGAATGAGGTATGTCCTTTTTGTTGTCTTAAAAATAATCTTTATTGATGTTTTCCACATTTTTACAGTCATAAATAATTCGCATAAATACAAATCTACATTCACATGAATACACGCGAGGTCATAAGGACATTTCATGATTGACAGGTTGAATACTGTCCGTGACTCCATGTTTTTTCTTCTTTTTAAGTTTTGATTTGGAAAAAATATAGTTTGAACAAAAAAGGTATTTTTATAGACATTCTTGTCTTCCACATTTTGCTGTTCATATTGTCCACAATTTCCCATGGTTCCTTTTTCCCTGCTGTGGAACATGGCAATTTCCCATGGTTCCTTTTTCCCTGCTGTGGAACATGGCAATTTTCCATGGTTCCTTTTTCCCTGCTGTGGAACATGGCAATTTCCCATGGTTCCTTTTTCCCTGCTGTGGAACACGGCAATTTCCCATGGTTCCTTTTTCCCTGCTGTGGAACATGGCAATTTCCCATGGTTCCTTTTTCCCTGCTGTGGAACATGGCAATTTTCCATGGTTCCTTTTTCCCTGCTGTGGAACATGGCAATTTCCCATGGTTCCTTTTTCCCTGCTGTGGAACATGGCAATTTCCCATGGTTCCTTTTTCCCTGCTGTGGAACATGGCAATTTCCCATGGTTCCTTTTTCCCTGCTGTGGAACATGGCAATTTCCCATGGTTCCTTCTTCCCTGCTGTGGAACATGGCAATTTCCCATGGTTCCTCATTCCCTGCTGTGGAACATGGCAATTTCCCATGGTTCCTTTTTCCCTGCTGTGGAACATGGCAATTTTCCATGGTTCCTTTTTTCCCTGATGTGGAACATGGCAATTTTCCACTCTCTCTCTTTCTCAGCTTTCTCAGGCTTGTTCCAAGCTGTTCAGAATGTCAGTTAGCAGTTGGTGCTGTGTGTGTGTGTGTGTGTGTCACAGGTGGGATCTGAACCCTGGTCTCCTGTTTGGAAACAGGGGGGGGGTCTGAACCCTGGTCTCCTGCTTGGGAACAGAGGGGGGTCTGAACCCTGGTCTCCTGCTTGGGAACAGAGGGGGGGGGGGGGGGGGTCTGAACCCTGGTCCCCTGTTTGGGAACAGAGGGGGGGGGGTCTGAACCCTGGTCTCCTGCTTGGGAACAGGGGGGGGGGGGGGTGTGAACCCTGGTCTCCTGTTTGGGAACAGGGGGGGGGGGGGGGGTCTGAACCCTGGTCTCCTGCTTGGGAACGGGGGGGGGGGGGGGGTCTGAACCCTGGTCTCCTGTTTGGGGGACCGTTGTCTTAACCATTATCCTATTAGAGGAAGTATATTCCACTTGGGCTGAGGGGGGTTTTAAGAGCGCGAGTCAGCCTCACATCTATTACACATGCCCAATATTGCTCCAGCCCTGCTCTAATACACCTGATTTGGTAAAGGCCTGAGAAGCAGCTGATTACTAAACCAGGTGTTTTAGAGCAGGGCTGGAACAAAATCCTGTTAGAGGGTAGCTCTCCAAGACGAGGGGTTACCCACTCCCGAGGTCTACCTATCTCAGTTAGTACACTACACTGCTTCTCTCCCCTCTCCTCATCTCTTCTTCGCTCTCGTCTCTTCTCTCCTCTTCCCTTTCTTCTCTCCTTTTTGCTCTCGTCTCTTCTTTGCTCTCCTCTCTTTTTCTTCTCTCCTCTTTGCTCTCTTCACTCTCGTCTCCTCTCTCCGTCAGTTCCTCATCACCTCCCTCTCGTCTCCTCTCTCCGTCAGTTCCTCATCACCTCCCTCTCGTCTCCTCTCTCCGTCAGTTCCTCATCACCTCCCTCTCGTCTCCTCTCTCCGTCAGTTCCTCATCACCTCCCTCTCGTCTCCTCTCTCCGTCAGTTCCTCATCACCTCCCTCTCGTCTCCTCTCTCCGTCAGTTCCTCATCACCTCCCTCTCGTCTCCTCTCTCCGTCAGTTCCTCATCACCTCTCTCTCGTCTCCTCTCTCCGTCAGTTCCTCATCACCTCTCTCTCGTCTCCTCTCTCCGTCAGTTCCTCATCACCTCTCTCTCGTCTCCTCTCTCCGTCAGTTCCTCATCACCTCTCTCTCGTCTCCTCTCTCCGTCAGTTCCTCATCACCTCTCTCTCGTCTCCTCTCTCCGTCAGTTCCTCATCACCTCCCTCTCGTCTCCTCTCTCCGTCAGTTCCTCATCACCTCTCTCTCGTCTCCTCTCTCCGTCAGTTCCTCATCACCTCTCTCTCGTCTCCTCTCTCCGTCAGTTCCTCATCACCTCCCTCTCGTCTCCTCTCTCCGTCAGTTCCTCATCACCTCTCTCTCGTCTCCTCTCTCCGTCAGTTCCTCATCACCTCTCTCTCGTCTCCTCTCTCTGTCAGTTCCTCATCACCTCCCTCTCGTCTCCTCTCTCCGTCAGTTCCTCATCACCTCCCTCTCGTCTCCTCTCTCCGTCAGTTCCGTGTCTTTTTTGCCATTTGCTGAAAGAATGTCAACGACACTCATCTGTCGTCAATGAGTGAGTTTATCAGAGCCTTTTGTGGTTGCTTTTCTTGTTACAGTGTGTGTGTCTGTGTCTGTGTCTCCCAGTTGATATTAAATGAACTGGAGATGTGTAAGACTCACCAGAAACCTGTTACTACTGCAGAGAGAACACACACACTCACACAGCACATGGGCAGCAGTAGCAGCATATGGCTTACATTTACCAGGTCTATAAAACATGAAGCTGGATACTAGTGACAGGAGTCAGGATCATTTCCACCAGCTCTGATACTGTCCTTCAGACAGAGACCTGATGAAGATGAGGAGGTACACTGTGCTTCACACAGAGACCTGATGAGGAGGAGGAGGAAGACTGTGCTTCACACCGCCTGTTTCATGGTTCATTTAGATATGTAGCTGAATCAGGTGTTGTAGTGCAGGGCTGGAACAACAAGCTTTGTGGGTAACAGAGTACCGGGGTCAGGAAACACGGTTCTGTTCTGTACCGGGGTCAGGAAACACGGTTCTGTTCTGTACCGGGGTCAGAAAGCACGGTTCTGTTCTGTACCGGGGTCAGGAAACACGGTTCTGTTCTGTACCGGGGTCAGAAAGCACGGTTCTGTTCTGTACCGGGGTCAGAAAGCACGGTTCTCTTCTGTACCGGGGTCAGAAAGCACGGTTCTCTTCTGTACCGGGGTCAGAAAGCACGGTTCTCTTCTGTACCGGGGTCAGAAAGCACGGTTCTCTTCTGTACCGGGGTCAGAAAGCACGGTTCTCTTCTGTACCGGGGTCAGAAAGCACGGTTCTCTTCTGTACCGGGGTCAGAAAGCACGGTTCTCTTCTGTACCGGGGTCAGAAAGCACGGTTCTCTTCTGTACCGGGGTCAGAAAGCACGGTTCTCTTCTGTACCGGGGTCAGAAAGCACGGTTCTCTTCTGTACCGGGGTCAGAAAGCACGGTTCTCTTCTGTACCGGGGTCAGAAAGCACGGTTCTCTTCTGTACCGGGGTCAGAAAGCACGGTTCTCTTCTGTACCGGGGTCAGAAAGCACGGTTCTCTTCTGTACCGGGGTTCTGGTTCTAGAATTTTATTTTTGATGGCATAGAATGCCCTTCTTGCCTTGTCTCTCAGATCGTTCACAGCTTTGTGGAAGTTACCTGTGGTGCTGATGTTTAGGCCGATGTATGTATAGTTTTCTGTGTGCTCTAGGGCAACGGTGTCTAGATGGAATTTGTGGTCCTGGTGACTGGACCTTTTTTGGAACACCATTATTTTGGTCTTACTGAGATTTACTGTCAGGGCCCAGGTCTGACAGAATCTGTGTAGAAGATCTAGGTGCTGCTATAGGCCCTCCTTGGTTGGGGACAGAAGCACCAGATCATCAGCAAACAGTAGACATTTGACTTCAGATTCTAGCAGGGTGAGGCCGGGTGCTGCAGACTGTTCTAGCAGGGTGAGGCCGGGTGCTGTAGACTGTTCTAGTGCCCGCGCCAATTTGTTGATATACGTGGTAGTCATTTCTCAGACCTGCCGCTTGTCACCCCAGGAATGTGTACACACACACACACACACACACACACACACACACACACACACACACACACACACACACACACACACACACACACCTCTAAGGACGGTTGAACGTCCCCCCCTGTTAGTTATGTTGGAATTCCAGAGTCTGAGGGAAGTCTTTGAACCCGGCAGGACTGTGTGTGTCCTGCAGGGTCGTGTCTCAGCTGAATAACAGATGGTAGCCTGGTTTGGCTTCTAAATCATAGGTTAGCTCTAAACACACTGGATTCATGTTCAGTATTTTATGTCTGAAACAAAATAAAGGACTAACTAAATCAAATAACCCATGAAGGAATACAACTTTTTACTGCTAAACGCGGGTCATGTGTTTTACCGCTAAACGCGGGTCATGTGTTTTACCGCTAAACGCGGGTCATGTGTTTTACCGCTAAACGCGGGGCATGTGTTTTTACCGCTAAACGCGGGGCATGTGTTTTTACCGCTAAACGCGGGGCATGTGTTTTTACCGCTAAACGCGGGGCATGTGTTTTTACCGCTAAACGCGGGGCATGTGTTTTTACCGCTAAACGCGGGTCATGTGTTTAAACGCGGGGCATGTGTTTTACCGCTAAACGCGGGGCATGTGTTCTTAGCGCTAAACGCGGGTCATGTCAAGACCCAGAGGAGGAGGAGGTGGGGAAGACCCAGAGGAGGAGGAGGTGGGGAAGACCCAGAGGAGGAGGAGGTGGGGAAGACCCAGAGGAGGAGGAGGTGGGGAAGACCCAGAGGAGGAGGAGGTGGGGAAGACCCAGAGGAGGAGGAGGTGGGGAAGACCCAGAGGAGGAGGAGGTGGGGAAGACCCAGAGGAGGAGGAGGTGGGGAAGACCCAGAGGAGGAGGAGGTGGGGAAGACCCAGAGGAGGAGGAGGTGGGGAAGACCCAGAGGAGGAGGAGGTGGGGAAGACCCAGAGGAGGAGGAGGTGGGGAAGACCCAGAGGAGGAGGAGGTGGGGAAGACCCAGAGGAGGAGGAGGTGGGGAAGACCCAGAGGAGGAGGAGGTGGGGAAGACCCAGAGGAGGAGGAGGTGGGGAAGACCCAGAGGAGGAGGAGGTGGGGAAGACCCAGAGGAGGAGGAGGTGGGGAAGACCCAGAGGAGGAGGAGGTGGGGAAGACCCAGAGGAGGAGGAGGTGGGGAAGACCCAGAGGAGGAGGAGGTGGGGAAGACCCAGAGGAGGAGGAGGTGGGGAAGACCCAGAGGAGGAGGAGGTGGGGAAGACCCAGAGGAGGAGGAGGTGGGGAAGACCCAGAGGAGGAGGAGGTGGGGAAGACCCAGAGGAGGAGGAGGTGGGGAAGACCCAGAGGAGGAGGAGGTGGGGAAGACCCAGAGGAGGAGGAGGTGGGGAAGACCCAGAGGAGGAGGAGGTGGGGAAGACCCAGAGGAGGAGGAGGTGGGGAAGACCCAGAGGAGGAGGAGGTGGGGAAGACCCAGAGGAGGAGGAGGTGGGGAAGACCCAGAGGAGGAGGAGGTGGGGAAGACCCAGAGGAGGAGGAGGTGGGGAAGACCCAGAGGAGGAGGAGGTGGGGAAGACCCAGAGGAGGAGGAGGTGGGGAAGACCCAGAGGAGGAGGAGGTGGGGAAGACCCAGAGGAGGAGGAGGTGGGGAAGACCCAGAGGAGGAGGAGGTGGGGAAGACCCAGAGGAGGGGGAGGTGGGGAAGACCCAGAGGAGGGGGAGGTGGGGAAGACCCAGAGGAGGGGGAGGTGGGGAAGACCCAGAGGAGGGGGAGGTGGGGAAGACCCAGAGGAGGGGGAGGTGGGGAAGACCCAGAGGAGGGGGAGGTGGGGAAGACCCAGAGGAGGGGGAGGTGGGGAAGACCTAGAGGAGGGGGAGGTGGTGAAGACCCAGGGAGGGGGAGGTGGTGAAGACCCAGGGACCCAGAGGAGGAGGTGAAGAAAGCTTCAAACAGAAGACTCAACAGTTCTACACACGTGGAAGATGGAAGGAGCTTCATGGCCTTGGAAGCTCTCTCCTCTGGCTTCCATCATTTGTTCCATGGCTAAAGTCTGTTTCAGTGAGAGATCTGAGGACTGGGTTGAGGCTGCGGCTTTGTGTTTTAGAAAAAAAAGAGGAGAAATGACATCAAAAATGAAATCCAAGTCAGCGTTTTCCACTAAAGAGGGAACTGGGTCAGGGCCCGACATCTAACAGTCTATTAGGATGATTTGGTCTGATGGCTTTGATGCCAACTACTGAGTTAGTGAGTGAGAGAGATATTCCAATGGGCTGTACTTTAACAGCTCTGGCATCTTCCCCAATATTCCCAAACCTTCCATAACAAAGCCATCACCTACAGAGAGATGAACCTGGAGAAGAGTCCCCTAAGCAAGCTGGTCCTAGGGCTCTGTTCACAAACACAAACACACCCCACAGAGCCCCAGGACAACAGCACAATTAGACCCAACCAAATGAGAAAACAAAAAGATAATTACTTGACACATTGGAAAGAATTAACAAAACAACAGAGCAAACTAGAATGCTATTTGGCCCTAAACAGAGAGTACACAGTGGCAGAATACTTGACCACTGTGACTGACCCAAACTTGTACAGACTCAGTGAGCCTTGCTATTGAATGAGGCCGCCATTCCTCGTGGTTAGAGTGTAGAGGCGGCAGGTAGCCTCGTGGTTAGAGGCAGGTAGCCTCGTGGTTAGAGGCAGGTAGCCTCGTGGTTAGAGGCAGGTAGCCTCGTGGTTAGAGGCAGGTAGCCTATTGGTTCGAGCGTTGGACTAGTTAACCGAAAGGTTGCAAGATCGAATCCCCGAGCTGACAAGGTAAAAAATCTGTCGTTCTGTCCCTGAACAGGCAGTTAACCCACTGTTCCCCAGTGGGCCGTCATTGTAAATGAGAATTTGTTCTTAACTGACTTGTCTAGTTAAACAAATATATACAGTGTATTCAGAGAGAGAAAGTATTCAGACCCCTTTTTCCACATTTTGTTACGTTACAGCCTTATTCTAAAATGAATTAAATAGTTTTTATCCCTCAATCTACACACAATGCCCCACAATGACATCACAATACCTCATAATGACATCACAATACCTCATAATGACATCACAATACCTCATAATGACATCACAATACCTCATAATGACAAATCAGGTTTTTAGACATTTTAGAAAATGTTTATTTTTTTTAACTGAAATATAACATTTACATAAGTATTCAGACCCTGTACTCAGTACTTTGTTGAAGCACCTTTGGCAGCGATTACACTCTTGAGTCTTCTTGGGTATGACGCTACAAGCTTGGCACACCTGTATTTGGGGAGCTTCTCCCATTCTTCTCTGCAGATCCTCTCAGGCTCTGTCAGGTTGGATGGGGAGCGTTGCTGCTCAGCTATTTTCAGGTCTCTCCAGAGATGTTAGATCGGGTTCAAGTCTGGGCTCTGGCTGGGTCACTCAAGGACATTCAGAGACTTGTCCCAAAGCCACTCCTGTGTTGTCTTGGCTGTGTGTTTAGGGTCGTTGTCCTGTTGGAAGGTGAACCTTCACCCCAGTCTGAGGTCCTGAGCGCTTTGGAGCAGGTTTTCAACAAGGATCTCTCTGTACTTTGCTCCATTCATCTTTCCCTCGATCCTGACTAGTCTCCCAGTCCCTACCACAAAAAAAATCAAATCACATTTTATTGGTCACATACACATGGTTAGCAGATGTTATTGCGAGTGTAGCGAAATGCTTGTGCTTCTAGTTCCGGCCGTGCAGTAATATCCAACGAGTAATTTAACCTAACAATTTCACAACATCCCCACAGCATGATGCTGCCACCACCATGCTTCACCGTAGGGATGGTGCCAGGTTTCCTCCAGACGTGACGCTTGGCATTCAGGCCAAAGAGTTCAATCTTGGTTTCATCAGACCAGAGAATCTTGTTTCTCATGGTCTGAGAGTCCTTTAGGAGCCTGTTGTCAAACTCCCAGCGGGCTGTCATGTGCCTTTTACTGAGGAGTGGCTTCCGTCTGGCCACTCTACCATAAAGGCCTGATTGGTGTTGTGCTGCAGAGATGGTTGTCCTTCTGGAAGGTTCTCTCATCTGTTGATTGGCTCCTCATTACTCACCTGTTGATTGGCTCCTCATTACTCACCTGTTGATTGGCTCCTCATTACTCACCTGTTGATTGGCTCCTCATTACTCACCTGTTGATTGGCTCCTCATTACTCACCTGTTGATTGGCTCCTCATTACTCACCTGTTGATTGGCTCCTCATTACTCACCTGCTGATTGGCTCAGAAAGGTGCCGTATGAAGGAAAGTTTTATCTGTATTTGGCGATTTAGTTTCCTGTTAGCACGAGGAGTAGTGATGAATGAGAAATCCATCCGCTGAGGTTATTAACCATGTGTGGTACTGGACAGCTTTTCACAACAGACCCGTCTACTGCAGCAATGTATCCTGTTGTAGTTTCACAACAGACCTGTCTACTGCAACACAGCAATGTATCCTGTTGTAGTTTCACAACAGACCCGTCTACTGCAACAATGTATCCTGTTGTAGTTTCACAACAGACCTGTCTACTGCAACAATGTATCCTGTTGTAGTTTCACAACAGACCTGTCTACTGCAACAATGTATCCTGTTGTAGTTCCACAACAGACCTGTCTACTGCAACAATGTATCCTGTTGTAGTTCACAACAGACCTGTCTACTGCAACAATGTATCCTGTTGTAGTTTCACAACAGACCCGTCTACTGCAACAATGTATCCTGTTGTAGTTCACAACAGACCTGTCTACTGCAACAATGTATCCTGTTGTAGTTTCACAACAGACCTGTCTACTGCAGCAATGTATCCTGTTGTAGTTTCACAACAGACCCGTCTACTGCAACAATGTATCCTGTTGTAGTTTCACAACAGACCCGTCTACTGCAACAATGTATCCTGTTGTAGTTTCACAACAGACCCGTCTACTGCAACAATGTATCCTGTTGTAGTTTCACAACAGACCTGTCTACTGCAGCAATGTATCCTGTTGTAGTTTCACAACAGACCCGTCTACTGCAGCAATGTATCCTGTTGTAGTTTCACAACAGACCCGTCTACTGCAGCAATGTATCCTGTTGTAGTTTCACAACAGACCTGTCTACTGCAGCAATGTATCCTGTTGTAGTTTCACAACAGACCCGTCTACTGCAACACAGCAATGTATCCTGTTGTAGTTTCACAACAGACCCGTCTACTGCAACAATGTATCCTGTTGTAGTTTCACAACAGACCTGTCTACTGCAGCAATGTATCCTGTTGTAGTTTCACAACAGACCCGTCTACTGCAACAATGTATCCTGTTGTAGTTTCACAACAGACCCGTCTACTGCAACAATGTATCCTGTTGTAGTTTCACAACAGACCCGTCTACTGCAGCAATGTATCCTGTTGTAGTTTCACAACAGACCTGTCTACTGCAACACAGCAATGTATCCTGTTGTAGTTTCACAACAGACCTGTCTACTGCAGCAATGTATCCTGTTGTAGTTTCACAACAGACCTGTCTACTGCAACAATGTATCCTGTTGTAGTTCACAACAGACCCGTCTACTGCAGCAATGTATCCTGTTGTAGTTTCACAACAGACCCGTCTACTGCAGCAATGTATCCTGTTGTAGTTTCACAACAGACCCGTCTACTGCAGCAATGTATCCTGTTGTAGTTTCACAACAGACCCGTCTACTGCAACAATGTATCCTGTTGTAGTTTCACAACAGACCTGTCTACTGCAGCAATGTATCCTGTTGTAGTTTCACAACAGACCTGTCTACTGCAGCAATGTATCCTGTTGTAGTTTCACAACAGACCCGTCTACTGCAACACAGCAATGTATCCTGTTGTAGTTTCACAACAGACCCGTCTACTGCAGCAATGTATCCTGTTGTAGTTTCACAACAGACCCGTCTACTGCAACAATGTATCCTGTTGTAGTTTCACAACAGACCTGTCTACTGCAGCAATGTATCCTGTTGTAGTTTCACAACAGACCCGTCTACTGCAGCAATGTATCCTGTTGTAGTTTCACAACAGACCCGTCTACTGCAACAATGTATCCTGTTGTAGTTTCACAACAGACCTGTCTACTGCAACAATGTATCCTGTTGTAGTTTCACAACAGACCCGTCTACTGCAGCAATGTATCCTGTTGTAGTTTCACAACAGACCCGTCTACTGCAGCAATGTATCCTGTTGTAGTTTCACAACAGACCCGTCTACTGCAGCAATGTATCCTGTTGTAGTTTCACAACAGACCCGTCTACTGCAACAATGTATCCTGTTGTAGTTTCACAACAGACCCGTCTACTGCAACAATGTATCCTGTTGTAGTTTCACAACAGACCCGTCTACTGCAACAATGTATCCTGTTGTAGTTTCACAACAGACCCGTCTACTGCAACAATGTATCCTGTTGTAGTTTCACAACAGACCTGTCTACTGCAACAATGTATCCTGTTGTAGTTTCACAACAGACCTGTCTACTGCAACAATGTATCCTGTTGTAGTTTCACAACAGACCCGTCTACTGCAACAATGTATCCTGTTGTAGTTTCACAACAGACCTGTCTACTGCAACAATGTATCCTGTTGTAGTTTCACAACAGACCTGTCTACTGCAGCAATGTATCCTGTTGTAGTTTCACAACAGACCTGTCTACTGCAACAATGTATCCTGTTGTAGTTTCACAACAGACCTGTCTACTGCAACAATGTATCCTGTTGTAGTTTCACAACAGACCCGTCTACTGCAACAATGTATCCTGTTGTAGTTTCACAACAGACCTGTCTACTGCAACACAACAATGTATCCTGTTGTAGTTTCACAACAGACCCGTCTACTGCAACACAACAATGTATCCTGTTGTAGTTTCACAACAGACCCGTCTACTGCAACACAGCAATGTATCCTGTTGTAGTTTCACAACAGACCCGTCTACTGCAACAATGTATCCTGTTGTAGTTTCACAACAGACCCGTCTACTGCAGCAATGTATCCTGTTGTAGTTTCACAACAGACCCGTCTACTGCAGCAATGTATCCTGTTGTAGTTTCACAACAGACCTGTCTACTGCAACACAGCAATGTATCCTGTTGTAGTTTCACAACAGACCCGTCTACTGCAGCAATGTATCCTGTTGTAGTTTCACAACAGACCTGTCTACTGCAACACAGCAATGTATCCTGTTGTAGTTTCACAACAGACCCGTCTACTGCAACAATGTATCCTGTTGTAGTTTCACAACAGACCTGTCTACTGCAACAATGTAACCTGTTGTAGTTTCACAACAGACCTGTCTACTGCAACAATGTATCCTGTTGTAGTTCCACAACAGACCTGTCTACTGCAACAATGTATCCTGTTGTAGTTTCACAACAGACCCGTCTACTGCAACACAGCAATGTATCCTGTTGTAGTTTCACAACAGACCCGTCTACTGCAGCAATGTATCCTGTTGTAGTTCCACAACAGACCTGTCTACTGCAACAATGTATCCTGTTGTAGTTTCACAACAGACCCGTCTACTGCAGCAATGTATCCTGTTGTAGTTTCACAACAGACCCGTCTACTGCAACAATGTATCCTGTTGTAGTTTCACAACAGACCTGTCTACTGCAACAATGTATCCTGTTGTAGTTCACAACAGACCTGTCTACTGCAACAATGTATCCTGTTGTAGTTTCACAACAGACCTGTCTACTGCAACAATGTATCCTGTTGTAGTTCACAACAGACCTGTCTACTGCAACAATGTATCCTGTTGTAGTTTCACAACAGACCCGTCTACTGCAACAATGTATCCTGTTGTAGTTTCACAACAGACCCGTCTACTGCAACAATGTATCCTGTTGTAGTTTCACAACAGACCTGTCTACTGCAGCAATGTATCCTGTTGTAGTTTCACAACAGACCTGTCTACTGCAACAATGTATCCTGTTGTAGTTTCACAACAGACCCGTCTACTGCAACAATGTATCCTGTTGTAGTTTCACAACAGACCCGTCTACTGCAACACAACAATGTATCCTGTTGTAGTTTCACAACAGACCCGTCTACTGCAACAATGTATCCTGTTGTAGTTTCACAACAGACCCGTCTACTGCAACACAACAATGTATCCTGTTGTAGTTTCACAACAGACCTGTCTACTGCAGCAATGTATCCTGTTGTAGTTTCACAACAGACCTGTCTACTGCAGCAATGTATCCTGTTGTAGTTTCACAACAGACCTGTCTACTGCAACAATGTATCCTGTTGTAGTTTCACAACAGACCTGTCTACTGCAACACAGCAATGTATCCTGTTGTAGTTTCACAACAGACCTGTCTACTGCAACACAGCAATGTATCCTGTTGTAGTTTCACAACAGACCTGTCTACTGCAACACAGCAATGTATCCTGTTGTAGTTTCACAACAGACCCGTCTACTGCAACAATGTATCCTGTTGTAGTTTCACAACAGACCTGTCTACTGCAACACAACAATGTATCCTGTTGTAGTTTCACAACAGACCCGTCTACTGCAACAATGTATCCTGTTGTAGTTTCACAACAGACCCGTCTACTGCAACACAACAATGTATCCTGTTGTAGTTTCACAACAGACCTGTCTACTGCAACAATGTATCCTGTTGTAGTTTCACAACAGACCTGTCTACTGCAACAATGTATCCTGTTGTAGTTTCACAACAGACCCGTCTACTGCAACAATGTATCCTGTTGTAGTTCACAACAGACCTGTCTACTGCAACAATGTATCCTGTTGTAGTTTCACAACAGACCCGTCTACTGCAACAATGTATCCTGTTGTAGTTTCACAACAGACCCGTCTACTGCAGCAATGTATCCTGTTGTAGTTTCACAACAGACCCGTCTACTGCAACAATGTATCCTGTTGTAGTTTCACAACAGACCTGTCTACTGCAACACAACAATGTATCCTGTTGTAGTTTCACAACAGACCCGTCTACTGCAGCACAGCAATGTATCCTGTTGTAGTTTCACAACAGACCCGTCTACTGCAGCAATGTATCCTGTTGTAGTTTCACAACAGACCTGTCTACTGCAACACAACAATGTATCCTGTTGTAGTTTCACAACAGACCCGTCTACTGCAACAATGTATCCTGTTGTAGTTTCACAACAGACCCGTCTACTGCAACACAGCAATGTATCCTGTTGTAGTTTCACAACAGACCCGTCTACTGCAACAATGTATCCTGTTGTAGTTTCACAACAGACCCGTCTACTGCAACAATGTATCCTGTTGTAGTTTCACAACAGACCCGTCTACTGCAACAATGTATCCTGTTGTAGTTTCACAACAGACCTGTCTACTGCAGCAATGTATCCTGTTGTAGTTTCACAACAGACCCGTCTACTGCAACAATGTATCCTGTTGTAGTTTCACAACAGACCCGTCTACTGCAACAATGTATCCTGTTGTAGTTTCACAACAGACCTGTCTACTGCAACAATGTATCCTGTTGTAGTTTCACAACAGACCCGTCTACTGCAACAATGTATCCTGTTGTAGTTTCACAACAGACCCGTCTACTGCAGCAATGTATCCTGTTGTAGTTCACAACAGACCTGTCTACTGCAACAATGTATCCTGTTGTAGTTTCACAACAGACCTGTCTACTGCAACACAGCAATGTATCCTGTTGTAGTTTCACAACAGACCCGTCTACTGCAACAATGTATCCTGTTGTAGTTTCACAACAGACCCGTCTACTGCAACAATGTATCCTGTTGTAGTTTCACAACAGACCCGTCTACTGCAACAATGTATCCTGTTGTAGTTTCACAACAGACCCGTCTACTGCAACAATGTATCCTGTTGTAGTTTCACAACAGACCCGTCTACTGCAACAATGTATCCTGTTGTAGTTTCACAACAGACCTGTCTACTGCAACAATGTATCCTGTTGTAGTTTCACAACAGACCTGTCTACTGCAACACAGCAATGTATCCTGTTGTAGTTTCACAACAGACCTGTCTACTGCAACAATGTATCCTGTTGTAGTTTCACAACAGACCTGTCTACTGCAACACAGCAATGTATCCTGTTGTAGTTTCACAACAGACCTGTCTACTGCAACACAGCAATGTATCCTGTTGTAGTTTCACAACAGACCCGTCTACTGCAACACAGCAATGTATCCTGTTGTAGTTTCACAACAGACGTGTCTACTGCAACACAGCAATGTATCCTGTTGTAGTTTCACAACAGACCTGTCTACTGCAGCAATGTATCCTGTTGTAGTTTCACAACAGACCCGTCTACTGCAGCAATGTATCCTGTTGTAGTTCACAACAGACCTGTCTACTGCAACAATGTATCCTGTTGTAGTTTCACAACAGACCCGTCTACTGCAACAATGTATCCTGTTGTAGTTTCACAACAGACCTGTCTACTGCAGCAATGTATCCTGTTGTAGTTCACAACAGACCTGTCTACTGCAACAATGTATCCTGTTGTAGTTTCACAACAGACCTGTCTACTGCAACACAGCAATGTATCCTGTTGTAGTTTCACAACAGACCTGTCTACTGCAGCAATGTATCCTGTTGTAGTTTCACAACAGACCTGTCTACTGCAACACAGCAATGTATCCTGTTGTAGTTTCACAACAGACCTGTCTACTGCAGCAATGTATCCTGTTGTAGTTTCACAACAGACCTGTCTACTGCAACACAACAATGTATCCTGTTGTAGTTTCACAACAGACCCGTCTACTGCAACAATGTATCCTGTTGTAGTTCACAACAGACCTGTCTACTGCAACACAACAATGTATCCTGTTGTAGTTTCACAACAGACCTGTCTACTGCAACAATGTATCCTGTTGTAGTTTCACAACAGACCTGTCTACTGCAACAATGTATCCTGTTGTAGTTTCACAACAGACCCGTCTACTGCAGCAATGTATCCTGTTGTAGTTTCACAACAGACCCGTCTACTGCAGCAATGTATCCTGTTGTAGTTTCACAACAGACCTGTCTACTGCAGCAATGTATCCTGTTGTAGTTTCACAACAGACCTGTCTACTGCAGCAATGTATCCTGTTGTAGTTTCACAACAGACCCGTCTACTGCAACAATGTATCCTGTTGTAGTTTCACAACAGACCCGTCTACTGCAGCAATGTATCCTGTTGTAGTTTCACAACAGACCCGTCTACTGCAGCACAGCAATGTATCCTGTTGTAGTTTCACAACAGACCTGTCTACTGCAGCAATGTATCCTGTTGTAGTTTCACAACAGACCCGTCTACTGCAACAATGTATCCTGTTGTAGTTTCACAACAGACCCGTCTACTGCAGCAATGTATCCTGTTGTAGTTTCACAACAGACCCGTCTACTGC
>NW_026600738.1:93141-135613 GCF_029448725.1 Salvelinus fontinalis | reverse complement strand
TTAGATACTACATGACGGGTTTAGATACTACATGACGGGTTTAGATACTACATGACGGGTTTAGATACTACATGACGGGTTTAGATACTACATGACGGGTTTAGATACTACATGACGGGTTTAGATACTACATGACAGGTTTAGATACTACATGACAGGTTTAGATACTAGATGACGGGTTTAGATACTAGATGACGGGTTTAGATACTAGATGACAGGTTTAGATACTAGATGACAGGTTTAGATACTACATGAGAGGTTTAGATACTAGATGACGGGTTTAGAAACTACATGACATGGTGTAGATACTACATGACGGGTTTAGATACTAGATGACAGGTTTAGATACTAGATGACGGGTTTAGATACTAGATTATATGTTTAGATACTACATGATATGTTTAGATACTACATGACGGGTTTAGAAACTACATGACGGGTTTAGATACTACATGACGGGTTTAGATACTACATGACGGGTTTAGATACTAGATGACGGGTTTAGATACTAGATGACGGGTTTAGATACTAGATTATATGTTTAGATACTACATGACAGGTTTAGATACTACATGACGGGTTTAGATACTACATGACGGGTTTAGATACTAGATGACGGGTTTAGATACTACATGACGGGTTTAGATACTACATGACGGGTTTAGATACTACATGACGGGTTTAGATACTACATGACGGGTTTAGATACTACATGACGGGTTTAGATACTAGATCATATGTTTAGATACTAGATCATATGTTTAGATACTACATGACGGGTTTAGATACTACATGACGGGTTTAGATACTACATGACGGGTTTAGATACTACATGACAGGTTTAGATACTAGATGACGGGTTTAGATACTACATGACGGGTTTAGATACTACATGACGGGTTTAGATACTACATGACGGGTTTAGAGACTACATGACGGGTTTAGATACTACATGACGTGTTTAGATACTACATGACGGGTTTAGATACTACATGACGGGTTTAGATACTAGATTATATGTTTAGATACTACATGATATGTTTAGATACTACATGACGGGTTTAGATACTACATGACGGGTTTAGATACTACATGACGGGTTTAGATACTACATGACGGGTTTAGATACTACATGACGGGTTTAGATACTACATGACGGGTTTAGATACTACATGACGGGTTTAGATACTACATGACGGGTTTAGATACTACATGACGGGTTTAGATACTAGATGACGGGTTTAGATACTACATGACGGGTTTAGAGACTACATGACGGGTTTAGATACTACATGACGTGTTTAGATACTACATGACGGGTTTAGATACTACATGACGGGTTTAGATACTAGATTATATGTTTAGATACTACATGATATGTTTAGATACTACATGACGGGTTTAGATACTACATGACGGGTTTAGATACTACATGACGGGTTTAGATACTACATGACGGGTTTAGATACTACATGACGGGTTTAGATACTACATGACGGGTTTAGATACTACATGACGGGTTTAGATACTACATGACGGGTTTAGATACTCCATGACGGGTTTAGATACTACATGACGGGTTTAGATACTACATGACGGGTTTAGATACTAGATTATATGTTTAGATACTACATGATATGTTTAGATACTACATGACGGGTTTAGATACTAGATGACAGGTTTAGATACTAGATGACAGGTTTAGATACTACATGAGAGGTTTAGATACTAGATTATATGTTTAGATACTACATGACAGGTTTAGATACTACATGACGGGTTTAGATACTAGATGACAGGTTTAGATACTACATGACGGGTTTAGATACTACATGACGGGTTTAGATACTACATGACGGGTTTAGATACTACATGACGGGTTTAGATACTAGATGACGGGTTTAGATACTAGATGACGGGTTTAGATACTAGATGACGGGTTTAGATACTACATGACAGGTTTAGATACTAGATGACGGGTTTAGATACTACATGACGGGTTTAGATACTAGATGACGGGTTTAGATACTACATGACGGGTTTAGATACTACATGACGGGTTTAGATACTACATGACGCGTTTAGATACTAGATGACGCGTTTAGATACTACATGACGGGTTTAGATACTACATGACGGGTTTAGATACTACATGACGGGTTTAGATACTACATGACGCGTTTAGATACTAGATGACGCGTTTAGATACTAGATTATATGTTTAGATACTACATGATATGTTTAGATACTACATGACGGGTTTAGATACTACATGACGGGTTTAGATACTACATGACGGGTTTAGATACTACATGACGGGTTTAGATACTAGATGACGGGTTTAGATACTAGATGACGGGTTTAGATACTAGATTATATGTTTAGATACTACATGACAGGTTTAGATACTACATGACGGGTTTAGATACTACATGACGGGTTTAGATACTAGATGACGGGTTTAGATACTACATGACGGGTTTAGATACTACATGACGGGTTTAGATACTACATGACGGGTTTAGATGCTACATGACGGGTTTAGATACTACATGACGGGTTTAGATACTAGATCATATGTTTAGATACTAGATCATATGTTTAGATACTACATGACGGGTTTAGATACTACATGACGGGTTTAGATACTACATGACGGGTTTAGATACTACATGACAGGTTTAGATACTAGATGACGGGTTTAGATACTACATGACGGGTTTAGATACTAAATGACGGGTTTAGATACTACATGACGGGTTTAGAGACTACATGACGGGTTTAGATACTACATCACGTGTTTAGATACTACATGACGGGTTTAGATACTACATGACGGGTTTAGATACTAGATTATATGTTTAGATACTACATGATATGTTTAGATACTACATGACGGGTTTAGATACTACATGACGGGTTTAGATACTACATGACGGGTTTAGATACTACATGACGGGTTTAGATACTACATGACGGGTTTAGATACTACATGACGGGTTTAGATACTACATGACGGGTTTAGATACTACATGACGGGTTTAGATACTACATGACGGGTTTAGATACTAGATGACGGGTTTAGATACTACATGACGGGTTTAGATACTACATGATGGGTTTAGATACTAGATGACTGGTTTAGATACTAGATTATATGTTTAGATACTACATGATATGTTTAGATACTACATGACGGGTTTAGATACTACATGACGGGTTTAGATACTACATGACGGGTTTAGATACTACATGACGGGTTTAGAGACTACATGACGGGTTTAGATACTACATGACGTGTTTAGATACTACATGACGGGTTTAGATACTACATGACGGGTTTAGATACTAGATTATATGTTTAGATACTACATGATATGTTTAGATACTACATGACGGGTTTAGATACTACATGACGGGTTTAGATACTACATGACGGGTTTAGATACTACATGACGGGTTTAGATACTACATGACGGGTTTAGATACTACATGACGGGTTTAGATACTACATGACGGGTTTAGATACTACATGACGGGTTTAGATACTACATGACGGGTTTAGATACTACATGACGGGTTTAGATACTACATGACGGGTTTAGATACTAGATGATATGTTTAGATACTAGATGACAGGTTTAGATACTACATGACGGGTTTAGATACTACATGACAGGTTTAGATACTAGATGACGGGTTTAGATACTACATGACGGGTTTAGATACTACATGACGGGTTTAGATACTAGATGACGGGTTTAGATACTACATGACGAGGTTTAGATACTACATGACAGGTTTAGATACTACATGACGGGTTTAGATACTACATGACGGGTTTAGATACTAGATGACGGGTTTAGATACTACATGACGGGTTTAGATACTACATGACGGGTTTAGATACTACATGACGGGTTTAGATACTACATGACGGGTTTAGATACTACATGACGGGTTTAGATACTACATGACGGGTTTAGATACTACATGACGGGTTTAGATACTACATGACGGGTTTAGATACTAGATGACGGGTTTAGATACTACATGACGGGTTTAGATACTACATGACGGGTTTAGATACTACATGACGGGTTTAGATACTAGATGACGGGTTTAGATACTACATGACGGGTTTAGATACTACATGACGGGTTTAGATACTACATGACGGGTTTAGATACTACATGACGGGTTTAGATACTACATGACGGGTTTAGATACTAGATGACAGGTTTAGATACTACATGACAGGTTTAGATACTACATGACGGGTTTAGATACTACATGACGGGTTTAGATACTACATGACGGGTTTAGATACTACATGACGGGTTTAGATACTACATGACGGGTTTAGATACTACATGACGGGTTTAGATACTACATGACGGGTTTAGATACTAGATGACGGGTTTAGATACTAGATGACAGGTTTAGATACTACATGACGGGTTTAGATACTAGATGACGGGTTTAGATACTACATGACGGGTTTAGATACTACATGACGGGTTTAGATACTAGATGACGGGTTTAGATACTAGATGACAGGTTTAGATACTACATGACAGGTTTAGATACTACATGACGGGTTTAGATACTACATGACGGGTTTAGATACTACATGACGGGTTTAGATACTACATGACGGGTTTAGATACTACATGACGGGTTTAGATACTAGATGACGGGTTTAGATACTAGATGACGGGTTTAGATACTACATGACGGGTTTAGATACTACATGACGGGTTTAGATACTAGATGACGGGTTTAGATACTAGATGACGGGTTTAGATACTAGATGACGGGTTTAGATACTACATGACGGGTTTAGATACTACATGACGGGTTTAGATACTACATGACGGGTTTAGATACTACATGACGGGTTTAGATACTACATGACGGGTTTAGATACTAGATGACGGGTTTAGATACTAGATGACAGGTTTAGATACTACATGACAGGTTTAGATACTACATGACGGGTTTAGATACTACATGACGGGTTTAGATACTACATGACGGGTTTAGATACTACATGACGGGTTTAGATACTACATGACGGGTTTAGATACTACATGACGGGTTTAGATACTAGATGACGGGTTTAGATACTACATGACGGGTTTAGATACTACATGACGGGTTTAGATACTACATGACGGGTTTAGATACTAGATGACGGGTTTAGATACTACATGACGGGTTTAGATACTACATGACGGGTTTAGATACTACATGACGGGTTTAGATACTACATGACGGGTTTAGATACTACATGACGGGTTTAGATACTAGATGACGGGTTTAGATACTAGATGACGGGTTTAGATACTACATGACGGGTTTAGATACTACATGACGGGTTTAGATACTACATGACGGGTTTAGATACTACATGACGGGTTTAGATACTACATGACGGGTTTAGATACTACATGACGGGTTTAGATACTACATGACGGGTTTAGATACTACATGACGGGTTTAGATACTAGATGACAGGTTTAGATACTACATGACAGGTTTAGATACTACATGACGGGTTTAGATACTACATGACGGGTTTAGATACTACATGACGGGTTTAGATACTAGATGACGGGTTTAGATACTACATGACGGGTTTAGATACTACATGACGGGTTTAGATACTACATGACGGGTTTAGATACTACATGACGGGTTTAGATACTACATGACGGGTTTAGATACTACATGACGGGTTTAGATACTAGATGACGGGTTTAGATACTACATGACGGGTTTAGATACTACATGACGGGTTTAGATACTAGATGACGGGTTTAGATACTAGATGACGGGTTTAGATACTACATGACGGGTTTAGATACTACATGACGGGTTTAGATACTACATGACGGGTTTAGATACTACATGACGGGTTTAGATACTACATGACGGGTTTAGATACTACATGACGGGTTTAGATACTACATGACGGGTTTAGATACTACATGACGGGTTTAGATACTACATGACGGGTTTAGATACTACATGACGGGTTTAGATACTACATGACGGGTTTAGATACTACATGACGGGTTTAGATACTACATGACGGGTTTAGATACTACATGACGGGTTTAGATACTACATGACGGGTTTAGATACTAGATGACGGGTTTAGATACTAGATGACGGGTTTAGATACTACATGACGGGTTTAGATACTACATGACGGGTTTAGATACTACATGACGGGTTTAGATACTACATGACGGGTTTAGATACTACATGACGGGTTTAGATACTAGATGACAGGTTTAGATACTACATGACAGGTTTAGATACTACATGACGGGTTTAGATACTAGATGACGGGTTTAGATACTAGATGACGGGTTTAGATACTACATGACGGGTTTAGATACTACATGACGGGTTTAGATACTAGATGACGGGTTTAGATACTAGATGACGGGTTTAGATACTACATGACGGGTTTAGATACTACATGACGGGTTTAGATACTACATGACGGGTTTAGATACTACATGACGGGTTTAGATACTACATGACGGGTTTAGATACTAGATGACGGGTTTAGATACTACATGACGGGTTTAGATACTACATGACGGGTTTAGATACTAGATGACGGGTTTAGATACTACATGACGGGTTTAGATACTACATGACGGGTTTAGATACTACATGACGGGTTTAGATACTACATGACGGGTTTAGATACTACATGACGGGTTTAGATACTACATGACGGGTTTAGATACTACATGACGGGTTTAGATACTACATGACGGGTTTAGATACTACATGACGGGTTTAGATACTACATGACGGGTTTAGATACTACATGACGGGTTTAGATACTACATGACGGGTTTAGATACTACATGACGGGTTTAGATACTAGATGACGGGTTTAGATACTAGATGACGGGTTTAGATACTACATGACGGGTTTAGATACTACATGACGGGTTTAGATACTACATGACGGGTTTAGATACTAGATGACGGGTTTAGATACTACATGACGGGTTTAGATACTACATGACGGGTTTAGATACTACATGACGGGTTTAGATACTACATGACGGGTTTAGATACTACATGACGGGTTTAGATACTACATGACGGGTTTAGATACTACATGACGGGTTTAGATACTACATGACGGGTTTAGATACTACATGACGGGTTTAGATACTACATGACGGGTTTAGATACTACATGACGGGTTTAGATACTACATGACGGGTTTAGATACTAGATGACGGGTTTAGATACTACATGACGGGTTTAGATACTACATGACGGGTTTAGATACTAGATGACGGGTTTAGATACTAGATGACAGGTTTAGATACTAGATGACGGGTTTAGATACTACATGACGGGTTTAGATACTACATGACGGGTTTAGATACTACATGACGGGTTTAGATACTACATGACGGGTTTAGATACTAGATGACGGGTTTAGATACTACATGACGGGTTTAGATACTAGATGACGGGTTTAGATACTACATGACGGGTTTAGATACTAGATGACGGGTTTAGATACTAGATGACGGGTTTAGATACTACATGACGGGTTTAGATACTAGATGACGGGTTTAGATACTACATGACAGGTTTAGATACTACATGACGGGTTTAGATACTACATGACGGGTTTAGATACTAGATGACGGGTTTAGATACTACATGACGGGTTTAGATACTACATGACGGGTTTAGATACTACATGACGGGTTTAGATACTACATGACGGGTTTAGATACTACATGACGGGTTTAGATACTACATGACGGGTTTAGATACTACATGACGGGTTTAGATACTACATGACGGGTTTAGATACTACATGACGGGTTTAGATACTAGATGACGGGTTTAGATACTAGATGACGGGTTTAGATACTACATGACGGGTTTAGATACTACATGACGGGTTTAGATACTACATGACGGGTTTAGATACTAGATGACGGGTTTAGATACTACATGACGGGTTTAGATACTACATGACGGGTTTAGATACTACATGACGGGTTTAGATACTACATGACGGGTTTAGATACTACATGACGGGTTTAGATACTACATGACGGGTTTAGATACTACATGACGGGTTTAGATACTACATGACGGGTTTAGATACTACATGACGGGTTTAGATACTACATGACGGGTTTAGATACTACATGACGGGTTTAGATACTACATGACGGGTTTAGATACTACATGACGGGTTTAGATACTACATGACGGGTTTAGATACTACATGACGGGTTTAGATACTACATGACGGGTTTAGATACTACATGACGGGTTTAGATACTACATGACGGGTTTAGATACTACATGACGGGTTTAGATACTACATGACGGGTTTAGATACTACATGACGGGTTTAGATACTACATGACGGGTTTAGATACTACATGACGGGTTTAGATACTACATGACGGGTTTAGATACTACATGACGGGTTTAGATACTACATGACGGGTTTAGATACTAGATGACGGGTTTAGATACTAGATGACGGGTTTAGATACTACATGACGGGTTTAGATACTAGATGACGGGTTTAGATACTACATGACGGGTTTAGATACTACATGACGGGTTTAGATACTAGATGACGGGTTTAGATACTAGATGACGGGTTTAGATACTACATGACGGGTTTAGATACTACATGACGGGTTTAGATACTACATGACAGGTTTAGATACTACATGACGGGTTTAGATACTACATGACGGGTTTAGATACTACATGACGGGTTTAGATACTAGATGACGGGTTTAGATACTACATGACGGGTTTAGATACTAGATGACGGGTTTAGATACTACATGACGGGTTTAGATACTACATGACGGGTTTAGATACTACATGACGGGTTTAGATACTACATGACGGGTTTAGATACTAGATGACGGGTTTAGATACTACATGACGGGTTTAGATACTACATGACGGGTTTAGATACTACATGACGGGTTTAGATACTACATGACGGGTTTAGATACTACATGACGGGTTTAGATACTACATGACGGGTTTAGATACTAGATGACGGGTTTAGATACTACATGACGGGTTTAGATACTACATGACGGGTTTAGATACTACATGACGGGTTTAGATACTACATGACGGGTTTAGATACTACATGACGGGTTTAGATACTACATGACGGGTTTAGATACTACATGACGGGTTTAGATACTACATGACGGGTTTAGATACTACATGACGGGTTTAGATACTACATGACGGGTTTAGATACTACATGACGGGTTTAGATACTACATGACGGGTTTAGATACTAGATGACGGGTTTAGATACTACATGACGGGTTTAGATACTACATGACGGGTTTAGATACTACATGACGGGTTTAGATACTACATGACGGGTTTAGATACTACATGACGGGTTTAGATACTACATGACGGGTTTAGATACTACATGACGGGTTTAGATACTACATGACGGGTTTAGATACTACATGACGGGTTTAGATACTACATGACGGGTTTAGATACTACATGACGGGTTTAGATACTACATGACGGGTTTAGATACTAGATGACGGGTTTAGATACTACATGACGGGTTTAGATACTACATGACGGGTTTAGATACTACATGACGGGTTTAGATACTACATGACGGGTTTAGATACTACATGACGGGTTTAGATACTACATGACGGGTTTAGATACTAGATGACGGGTTTAGATACTACATGACGGGTTTAGATACTAGATGACGGGTTTAGATACTACATGACGGGTTTAGATACTACATGACGGGTTTAGATACTACATGACGGGTTTAGATACTACATGACGGGTTTAGATACTACATGACGGGTTTAGATACTACATGACGGGTTTAGATACTACATGACGGGTTTAGATACTACATGACGGGTTTAGATACTACATGACGGGTTTAGATACTACATGACGGGTTTAGATACTACATGACGGGTTTAGATACTACATGACGGGTTTAGATACTACATGACGGGTTTAGATACTACATGACGGGTTTAGATACTACATGACGGGTTTAGATACTACATGACGGGTTTAGATACTACATGACGGGTTTAGATACTACATGACGGGTTTAGATACTACATGACGGGTTTAGATACTACATGACGGGTTTAGATACTACATGACGGGTTTAGATACTACATGACGGGTTTAGATACTACATGACGGGTTTAGATACTACATGACGGGTTTAGATACTACATGACGGGTTTAGATACTACATGACGGGTTTAGATACTACATGACGGGTTTAGATACTACATGACGGGTTTAGATACTACATGACGGGTTTAGATACTACATGACGGGTTTAGATACTACATGACGGGTTTAGATACTAGATGACGGGTTTAGATACTACATGACGGGTTTAGATACTACATGACGGGTTTAGATACTACATGACGGGTTTAGATACTACATGACGGGTTTAGATACTACATGACGGGTTTAGATACTACATGACGGGTTTAGATACTACATGACGGGTTTAGATACTACATGACGGGTTTAGATACTACATGACGGGTTTAGATACTACATGACGGGTTTAGATACTACATGACGGGTTTAGATACTACATGACGGGTTTAGATACTACATGACGGGTTTAGATACTAGATGACGGGTTTAGATACTACATGACGGGTTTAGATACTACATGACGGGTTTAGATACTACATGACGGGTTTAGATACTACATGACGGGTTTAGATACTAGATGACGGGTTTAGATACTACATGACGGGTTTAGATACTACATGACGGGTTTAGATACTACATGACGGGTTTAGATACTACATGACGGGTTTAGATACTACATGACGGGTTTAGATACTACATGACGGGTTTAGATACTACATGACGGGTTTAGATACTACATGACGGGTTTAGATACTACATGACGGGTTTAGATACTACATGACGGGTTTAGATACTAGATGACGGGTTTAGATACTACATGACGGGTTTAGATACTACATGACGGGTTTAGATACTAGATGACGGGTTTAGATACTACATGACGGGTTTAGATACTACATGACGGGTTTAGATACTACATGACGGGTTTAGATACTACATGACGGGTTTAGATACTACATGACGGGTTTAGATACTACATGACGGGTTTAGATACTACATGACGGGTTTAGATACTAGATGACGGGTTTAGATACTACATGACGGGTTTAGATACTACATGACGGGTTTAGATACTACATGACGGGTTTAGATACTACATGACGGGTTTAGATACTACATGACGGGTTTAGATACTACATGACGCGTTTAGATACTAGATGACGGGTTTAGATACTACATGACGGGTTTAGATACTACATGACGGGTTTAGATACTACATGACGGGTTTAGATACTACATGACGGGTTTAGATACTACATGACGGGTTTAGATACTACATGACGGGTTTAGATACTACATGACGGGTTTAGATACTACATGACGGGTTTAGATACTACATGACGCGTTTAGATACTACATGACGGGTTTAGATACTACATGACGGGTTTAGATACTACATGACGGGTTTAGATACTACATGACGGGTTTAGATACTACATGACGGGTTTAGATACTAGATGACGGGTTTAGATACTACATGACGGGTTTAGATACTACATGACAGGTTTAGATACTACATGACGGGTTTAGATACTACATGACGGGTTTAGATACTACATGACGGGTTTAGATACTACATGACGGGTTTAGATACTACATGACGGGTTTAGATACTACATGACGGGTTTAGATACTACATGACGGGTTTAGATACTACATGACGGGTTTAGATACTACATGACGGGTTTAGATACTACATGACGGGTTTAGATACTAGATGACGGGTTTAGATACTACATGACGGGTTTAGATACTAGATGACGGGTTTAGATACTAGATGACGGGTTTAGATACTAGATGACGGGTTTAGATACTACATGACGGGTTTAGATACTACATGACGGGTTTAGATACTACATGACGGGTTTAGATACTACATGACGGGTTTAGATACTACATGACGGGTTTAGATACTACATGACGGGTTTAGATACTACATGACGGGTTTAGATACTACATGACGGGTTTAGATACTACATGACGGGTTTAGATACTACATGACGGGTTTAGATACTACATGACGGGTTTAGATACTAGATGACGGGTTTAGATACTAGATGACGGGTTTAGATACTACATGACGGGTTTAGATACTACATGACGGGTTTAGATACTACATGACGGGTTTAGATACTAGATGACGGGTTTAGATACTACATGACGGGTTTAGATACTACATGACGGGTTTAGATACTACATGACGGGTTTAGATACTACATGACGGGTTTAGATACTACATGACGGGTTTAGATACTACATGACGGGTTTAGATACTACATGACGGGTTTAGATACTAGATGACGGGTTTAGATACTACATGACGGGTTTAGATACTAGATGACGGGTTTAGATACTAGATGACGGGTTTAGATACTACATGACGGGTTTAGATACTAGATGACGGGTTTAGATACTACATGACGGGTTTAGATACTAGATGACGGGTTTAGATACTAGATGACGGGTTTAGATACTACATGACGGGTTTAGATACTACATGACGGGTTTAGATACTACATGACGGGTTTAGATACTACATGACGGGTTTAGATACTACATGACGGGTTTAGATACTACATGACGGGTTTAGATACTACATGACGGGTTTAGATACTAGATGACGGGTTTAGATACTACATGACGGGTTTAGATACTACATGACGGGTTTAGATACTACATGACGGGTTTAGATACTACATGACGGGTTTAGATACTACATGACGGGTTTAGATACTAGATGACGGGTTTAGATACTACATGACGGGTTTAGATACTAGATGACGGGTTTAGATACTAGATGACGGGTTTAGATACTACATGACGGGTTTAGATACTACATGACGGGTTTAGATACTACATGACGGGTTTAGATACTAGATGACGGGTTTAGATACTACATGACGGGTTTAGATACTACATGACGGGTTTAGATACTACATGACGGGTTTAGATACTACATGACGGGTTTAGATACTAGATGACGGGTTTAGATACTACATGACGGGTTTAGATACTACATGACGGGTTTAGATACTAGATGACGGGTTTAGATACTACATGACGGGTTTAGATACTACATGACGGGTTTAGATACTAGATGACGGGTTTAGATACTACATGACGGGTTTAGATACTACATGACGGGTTTAGATACTACATGACGGGTTTAGATACTAGATGACGGGTTTAGATACTACATGACGGGTTTAGATACTACATGACGGGTTTAGATACTACATGACGGGTTTAGATACTAGATGACGGGTTTAGATACTACATGACGGGTTTAGATACTAGATGACGGGTTTAGATACTACATGACGGGTTTAGATACTACATGACGGGTTTAGATACTACATGACGGGTTTAGATACTACATGACGGGTTTAGATACTACATGACGGGTTTAGATACTACATGACGGGTTTAGATACTACATGACGGGTTTAGATACTACATGACGGGTTTAGATACTACATGACGGGTTTAGATACTACATGACGGGTTTAGATACTACATGACGGGTTTAGATACTACATGACGGGTTTAGATACTACATGACGGGTTTAGATACTACATGACGGGTTTAGATACTAGATGACGGGTTTAGATACTACATGACGGGTTTAGATACTACATGACGGGTTTAGATACTACATGACGGGTTTAGATACTACATGACGGGTTTAGATACTAGATGACGGGTTTAGATACTACATGACGGGTTTAGATACTACATGACGGGTTTAGATACTACATGACGGGTTTAGATACTACATGACGGGTTTAGATACTAGATGACGGGTTTAGATACTAGATGACGGGTTTAGATACTACATGACGGGTTTAGATACTACATGACGGGTTTAGATACTACATGACGGGTTTAGATACTACATGACGGGTTTAGATACTACATGACGGGTTTAGATACTACATGACGGGTTTAGATACTACATGACGGGTTTAGATACTACATGACGGGTTTAGATACTACATGACGGGTTTAGATACTACATGACGGGTTTAGATACTACATGACGGGTTTAGATACTACATGACGGGTTTAGATACTACATGACGGGTTTAGATACTAGATGACGGGTTTAGATACTACATGACGGGTTTAGATACTACATGACGGGTTTAGATACTACATGACGGGTTTAGATACTACATGACGGGTTTAGATACTACATGACGGGTTTAGATACTACATGACGGGTTTAGATACTACATGACGGGTTTAGATACTACATGACGGGTTTAGATACTAGATGACGGGTTTAGATACTACATGACGGGTTTAGATACTACATGACGGGTTTAGATACTACATGACGGGTTTAGATACTACATGACGGGTTTAGATACTACATGACGGGTTTAGATACTAGATGACGGGTTTAGATACTACATGACGGGTTTAGATACTACATGACGGGTTTAGATACTACATGACGGGTTTAGATACTACATGACGGGTTTAGATACTACATGACGGGTTTAGATACTACATGACGGGTTTAGATACTAGATGACGGGTTTAGATACTACATGACGGGTTTAGATACTACATGACGGGTTTAGATACTACATGACGGGTTTAGATACTAGATGACGGGTTTAGATACTAGATGACGGGTTTAGATACTACATGACAGGTTTAGATACTACATGACGGGTTTAGATACTACATGACGGGTTTAGATACTACATGACGGGTTTAGATACTACATGACGGGTTTAGATACTACATGACGGGTTTAGATACTACATGACGGGTTTAGATACTACATGACGGGTTTAGATACTACATGACGGGTTTAGATACTACATGACGGGTTTAGATACTACATGACGGGTTTAGATACTACATGACGGGTTTAGATACTACATGACGGGTTTAGATACTACATGACGGGTTTAGATACTACATGACGGGTTTAGATACTAGATGACGGGTTTAGATACTAGATGACGGGTTTAGATACTACATGACGGGTTTAGATACTACATGACGGGTTTAGATACTACATGACGGGTTTAGATACTACATGACGGGTTTAGATACTAGATGACGGGTTTAGATACTAGATGACGGGTTTAGATACTACATGACGGGTTTAGATACTACATGACGGGTTTAGATACTACATGACGGGTTTAGATACTACATGACGGGTTTAGATACTACATGACGGGTTTAGATACTACATGACGGGTTTAGATACTACATGACGGGTTTAGATACTACATGACGGGTTTAGATACTAGATGACGGGTTTAGATACTACATGACGGGTTTAGATACTACATGACGGGTTTAGATACTACATGACGGGTTTAGATACTACATGACGGGTTTAGATACTACATGACGGGTTTAGATACTACATGACGGGTTTAGATACTACATGACGGGTTTAGATACTACATGACGGGTTTAGATACTACATGACGGGTTTAGATACTACATGACGGGTTTAGATACTACATGACGGGTTTAGATACTACATGACGGGTTTAGATACTACATGACGGGTTTAGATACTAGATGACGGGTTTAGATACTAGATGACGGGTTTAGATACTACATGACGGGTTTAGATACTACATGACGGGTTTAGATACTACATGACGGGTTTAGATACTACATGACGGGTTTAGATACTACATGACGGGTTTAGATACTACATGACGGGTTTAGATACTAGATGACGGGTTTAGATACTACATGACGGGTTTAGATACTACATGACGGGTTTAGATACTAGATGACGGGTTTAGATACTAGATGACGGGTTTAGATACTAGATGACGGGTTTAGATACTAGATGACGGGTTTAGATACTACATGACAGGTTTAGATACTAGATGACGGGTTTAGATACTACATGACGGGTTTAGATACTACATGACGGGTTTAGATACTACATGACGGGTTTAGATACTACATGACGGGTTTAGATACTACATGACGGGTTTAGATACTAGATGACGGGTTTAGATACTACATGACGGGTTTAGATACTACATGACGGGTTTAGATACTACATGACGGGTTTAGATACTACATGACGGGTTTAGATACTAGATGACGGGTTTAGATACTACATGACGGGTTTAGATACTACATGACGGGTTTAGATACTACATGACGGGTTTAGATACTAGATGACGGGTTTAGATACTACATGACGGGTTTAGATACTACATGACGGGTTTAGATACTACATGACGGGTTTAGATACTACATGACGGGTTTAGATACTAGATGACGGGTTTAGATACTACATGACGGGTTTAGATACTACATGACGGGTTTAGATACTACATGACGGGTTTAGATACTACATGACGGGTTTAGATACTACATGACGGGTTTAGATACTACATGACGGGTTTAGATACTACATGACGGGTTTAGATACTACATGACGGGTTTAGATACTAGATGACGGGTTTAGATACTAGATGACGGGTTTAGATACTACATGACAGGTTTAGATACTACATGACGGGTTTAGATACTAGATGACGGGTTTAGATACTACATGACGGGTTTAGATACTAGATGACGGGTTTAGATACTACATGACAGGTTTAGATACTACATGACGGGTTTAGATACTACATGACGGGTTTAGATACTACATGACGGGTTTAGATACTACATGACGGGTTTAGATACTACATGACGGGTTTAGATACTAGATGACAGGTTTAGATACTACATGACAGGTTTAGATACTACATGACGGGTTTAGATACTAGATGACGGGTTTAGATACTAGATGACGGGTTTAGATACTAGATGACGGGTTTAGATACTACATGACAGGTTTAGATACTACATGACGGGTTTAGATACTACATGACGGGTTTAGATACTACATGACGGGTTTAGATACTACATGACGGGTTTAGATACTACATGACGGGTTTAGATACTACATGACGGGTTTAGATACTAGATGACAGGTTTAGATACTACATGACAGGTTTAGATACTACATGACGGGTTTAGATACTACATGACGGGTTTAGATACTACATGACGGGTTTAGATACTACATGACGGGTTTAGATACTAGATGACGGGTTTAGATACTACATGACGGGTTTAGATACTAGATGACGGGTTTAGATACTAGATGACGGGTTTAGATACTACATGACGGGTTTAGATACTACATGACAGGTTTAGATACTACATGACAGGTTTAGATACTACATGACGGGTTTAGATACTAGATGACAGGTTTAGATACTACATGACGGGTTTAGATACTACATGACGGGTTTAGATACTACATGACGGGTTTAGATACTACATGACGGGTTTAGATACTAGATGACAGGTTTAGATACTACATGACAGGTTTAGATACTACATGACGGGTTTAGATACTAGATGACGGGTTTAGATACTACATGACGGGTTTAGATACTACATGACGGGTTTAGATACTACATGACGGGTTTAGATACTACATGACGGGTTTAGATACTACATGACGGGTTTAGATACTACATGACGGGTTTAGATACTACATGACGGGTTTAGATACTAGATGACGGGTTTAGATACTAGATGACGGGTTTAGATACTAGATGACAGGTTTAGATACTACATGACGGGTTTAGATACTACATGACGGGTTTAGATACTAGATGACGGGTTTAGATACTATATGACGGGTTTAGATACTACATGACGGGTTTAGATACTACATGACAGGTTTAGATACTAGATGACGGGTTTAGATACTAGATGACGGGTTTAGATACTAGATGACGGGTTTAGATACTACATGACGGGTTTAGATACTACATGACGGCTTTAGATACTAGATGACAGGTTTAGATACTACATGACAGGTTTAGATACTACATGACAGGTTTAGATACTACATGACAGGTTTAGATACTACATGACGGGTTTAGATACTACATGACGGGTTTAGATACTACATGACGGGTTTAGATACTACATGACGGGTTTAGATACTACATGACGGGTTTAGATACTACATGACGGGTTTAGATACTACATGACGGGTTTAGATACTACATGACGGGTTTAGATACTAGATGACATGTTTAGATACTACATGACGGGTTTAGACACTACATGACGGGTTTAGATACTACATGACGGGTTTAGATACTACATGACGGGTTTAGATACTACATGACGGGTTTAGATACTACATGACGGGTTTAGATACTACATGACGGGTTTAGATACTAGATGACAGGTTTAGATACTACATGACAGGTTTAGATACTACATGACGGGTTTAGATACTACATGACGGGTTTAGATACTACATGACGGGTTTAGATACTACATGACGGGTTTAGATACTAGATGACGGGTTTAGATACTAGATGACAGGTTTAGATACTACATGACGGGTTTAGATACTACATGACGGGTTTAGATACTAGATGACGGGTTTAGATACTAGATGACGGGTTTAGATACTACATGACGGGTTTAGATACTAGATGACAGGTTTAGATACTAGATGACGGGTTTAGATACTACATGACGGGTTTAGATACTACATGACGGGTTTAGATACTACATGACGGGTTTAGATACTAGATGACAGGTTTAGATACTACATGACAGGTTTAGATACTACATGACGGGTTTAGATACTACATGACGGGTTTAGATACTACATGACGGGTTTAGATACTACATGACGGGTTTAGATACTACATGACGGGTTTAGATACTACATGACGGGTTTAGATACTACATGACGGGTTTAGATACTACATGACGGGTTTAGATACTAGATGACGGGTTTAGATACTACATGACGGGTTTAGATACTAGATGACGGGTTTAGATACTACATGACGGGTTTAGATACTAGATGACAGGTTTAGATACTACATGACAGGTTTAGATACTAGATGACGGGTTTAGATACTAGATGACGGGTTTAGATACTAGATGACAGGTTTAGATACTACATGATATGTTTAGATACTACATGACGGGTTTAGATACTAGATGACGGGTTTAGATACTATATGACGGGTTTAGATACTAGATGACGGGTTTAGATACTAGATGACGGGTTTAGATACTATATGACGGGTTTAGATACTAGATGACGGGTTTAGATACTACATGACGGGTTTAGATACTACATGACGGGTTTAGATACTACATGACGGGTTTAGATACTACATGACGGGTTTAGATACTACATGACGGGATTAGATACTACATGACGGGTTTAGATACTAGATGACAGGTTTAGATACTACATGACAGGTTTAGATACTACATGACGGGTTTAGATACTACATGACGGGTTTAGATACTACATGACAGGTTTAGATACTAGATGACGGGTTTAGATACTAGATGACGGGTTTAGATACTAGATGACGGGTTTAGATACTAGATGACGGGTTTAGATACTAGATGACAGGTTTAGATACTAGATGACAGGTTTAGATACTACATGACGGGTTTAGATACTACATGACGGGTTTAGATACTACATGACGGGTTTAGATACTACATGACGGGTTTAGATACTACATGACGGGTTTAGATACTACATGACGGGTTTAGATACTACGTGACGGGTTTAGATACTACATGACGGGTTTAGATACTAGATGACAGGTTTAGATACTACATGACGGGTTTAGATACTACATGACGGGTTTAGATACTACATGACAGGTTTAGATACTACATGACGGGTTTAGATACTACATGACGGGTTTAGATACTACATGACGGGTTTAGATACTAGATGACAGGTTTAGATACTACATGACAGGTTTAGATACTACATGACAGGTTTAGATACTACATGACGGGTTTAGATACTACATGACGGGTTTAGATACTACATGACGGGTTTAGATACTACATGACGGGTTTAGATACTACATGACGGGTTTAGATACTACATGACGGGTTTAGATACTAGATGACGGGTTTAGATACTAGATGACGGGTTTAGATACTACATGACGGGTTTAGATACTACATGACGGGTTTAGATACTAGATGACGGGTTTAGATACTAGATGACGGGTTTAGATACTACATGACGGGTTTAGATACTAGATTATATGTTTAGATACTACATGATATGTTTAGATACTACATGACGGGTTTAGATACTACATGACGGGTTTAGATACTACATGACGGGTTTAGATACTAGATGACGGGTTTAGATACTAGATGACGGGTTTAGATACTAGATGACGGGTTTAGATACTAGATGACGGGTTTAGATACTAGATGACGGGTTTAGATACTAGATGACGGGTTTAGATACTACATGACGGGTTTAGATACTACATGACAGGTTTAGATACTACATGACAGGTTTAGATACTACATGACGGGTTTAGATACTAGATGACGGGTTTAGATACTAGATGACAGGTTTAGATACTAGATGACGGGTTTAGATACTAGATGACGGGTTTAGATACTAGATGACGGGTTTAGATACTACATGACGGGTTTAGATACTAGATGACAGGTTTAGATACTACATGACAGGTTTAGATACTACATGATATGTTTAGATACTACATGATATGTTTAGATACTACATGACGGGTTTAGATACTACATGACGGGTTTAGATACTACATGACGGGTTTAGATACTACATGACGGGTTTAGATACTACATGACGGGTTTAGATACTACATGACGGGTTTAGATACTACATGACGGGTTTAGATACTACATGACGGGTTTAGATACTAGATGACAGGTTTAGATACTACATGACGGGTTTAGATACTACATGACGGGTTTAGATACTACATGACGGGTTTAGATACTACATGACGGGTTTAGATACTACATGACGGGTTTAGATACTACATGACGGGTTTAGATACTACATGACGGGTTTAGATACTAGATGACAGGTTTAGATACTACATGACAGGTTTAGATACTACATGACGGGTTTAGATACTACATGACGGGTTTAGATACTACATGACGGGTTTAGATACTACATGACGGGTTTAGATACTAGATGACAGGTTTAGATACTACATGACGGGTTTAGATACTACATGACGGGTTTAGATACTACATGACGGGTTTAGATACTACATGACGGGTTTAGATACTACATGACGGGTTTAGATACTACATGACGGGTTTAGATACTACATGACGGGTTTAGATACTACATGACGGGTTTAGATACTAGATGACGGGTTTAGATACTAGATGACGGGTTTAGATACTAGATGACGGGTTTAGATACTAGATGACGGGTTTAGATACTAGATGACAGGTTTAGATACTACATGACAGGTTTAGATACTACATGACGGGTTTAGATACTAGATGACGGGTTTAGATACTATATGACGGGTTTAGATACTAGATGACGGGTTTAGATACTAGATGACGGGTTTAGATACTATATGACGGGTTTAGATACTAGATGACGGGTTTAGATACTACATGACGGGTTTAGATACTACATGACGGGTTTAGATACTACATGACGGGTTTAGATACTACATGACGGGTTTAGATACTACATGACGGGTTTAGATACTACATGACGGGTTTAGATACTAGATGACAGGTTTAGATACTACATGACAGGTTTAGATACTACATGACGGGTTTAGATACTACATGACGGGTTTAGATACTACATGACAGGTTTAGATACTAGATGACGGGTTTAGATACTAGATGACGGGTTTAGATACTAGATGACGGGTTTAGATACTAGATGACGGGTTTAGATACTACATGACGGGTTTAGATACTAGATGACAGGTTTAGATACTACATGACGTGTTTAGATACTACATGACAGGTTTAGATACTACATGACGGGTTTAGATACTACATGACGGGTTTAGATACTACATGACGGGTTTAGATACTACATGACGGGTTTAGATACTACATGACGGGTTTAGATACTACGTGACGGGTTTAGATACTACATGACGGGTTTAGATACTAGATGACAGGTTTAGATACTACATGACGGGTTTAGATACTACATGACGGGTTTAGATACTACATGACAGGTTTAGATACTACATGACGGGTTTAGATACTACATGACGGGTTTAGATACTACATGACGGGTTTAGATACTACATGACGGGTTTAGATACTACATGACGGGTTTAGATACTAGATGACAGGTTTAGATACTACATGACAGGTTTAGATACTACATGACGGGTTTAGATACTACATGACGGGTTTAGATACTACATGACGGGTTTAGATACTACATGACGGGTTTAGATACTACATGACGGGTTTAGATACTACATGACGGGTTTAGATACTAGATGACGGGTTTAGATACTAGATGACGGGTTTAGATACTACATGACGGGTTTAGATACTACATGACGGGTTTAGATACTACATGACGGGTTTAGATACTACATGACGGGTTTAGATACTAGATGACGGGTTTAGATACTAGATGACGGGTTTAGATACTAGATGACAGGTTTAGATACTAGATGACAGGTTTAGATACTACATGAGAGGTTTAGATACTAGATGACGGGTTTAGATACTACATGACGGGTTTAGATACTACATGACGGGTTTAGATACTAGATGACGGGTTTAGATACTAGATGACGGGTTTAGATACTACATGACGGGTTTAGATACTAGATGACAGGTTTAGATACTACATGACGGGTTTAGATACTACATGACGGGTTTAGATACTACATGACGGGTTTAGATACTACATGACGGGTTTAGATACTAGATGACGGGTTTAGATACTAGATGACGGGTTTAGATACTAGATGACGGGTTTAGATACTACATGACGGGTTTAGATACTACATGACGGGTTTAGATACTACATGACGGGTTTAGATACTACATGACGGGTTTAGATACTACATGACGGGTTTAGATACTACATGACGGGTTTAGATACTAGATGACAGGTTTAGATACTACATGACGGGTTTAGATACTACATGACGGGTTTAGATACTACATGACGGGTTTAGATACTACATGACGGGTTTAGATACTAGATGACGGGTTTAGATACTAGATGACGGGTTTAGATACTAGATGACGGGTTTAGATACTAGATGACGGGTTTAGATACTACATGACGGGTTTAGATACTAGATGACGGGTTTAGATACTACATGACAGGTTTAGATACTACATGACGGGTTTAGATACTACATGACGGGTTTAGATACTACATGACGGGTTTAGATACTACATGACGGGTTTAGATACTACATGACGGGTTTAGATACTACGATGACGGGTTTAGATACTACATGACGGGTTTAGATACTAGATGACAGGTTTAGATACTACATGACGGGTTTAGATACTACATGACGGGTTTAGATACTACATGACAGGTTTAGATACTACATGACGGGTTTAGATACTACATGACGGGTTTAGATACTACATGACGGGTTTAGATACTAGATGACGGGTTTAGATACTACATGACGGGTTTAGATACTACATGACAGGTTTAGATACTACATGACGGGTTTAGATACTACATGACGGGTTTAGATACTAGATGACAGGTTTAGATACTAGATGACGGGTTTAGATACTACATGACGGGTTTAGATACTACATGACGGGTTTAGATACTACATGACGGGTTTAGATACTAGATGACAGGTTTAGATACTACATGACAGGTTTAGATACTACATGACGGGTTTAGATACTACATGACGGGTTTAGATACTACATGACGGGTTTAGATACTACATGACGGGTTTAGATACTACATGACGGGTTTAGATACTACATGACGGGTTTAGATACTACATGACGGGTTTAGATACTAGATGACGGGTTTAGATACTAGATGACGGGTTTAGATACTACATGACGGGTTTAGATACTAGATGACGGGTTTAGATACTACATGACGGGTTTAGATACTAGATGACAGGTTTAGATACTACATGACGGGTTTAGATACTAGATGACGGGTTTAGATACTAGATGACGGGTTTAGATACTAGATGACAGGTTTAGATACTACATGAGAGGTTTAGATACTACATGACGGGTTTAGATACTAGATGACGGGTTTAGATACTACATGACGGGTTTAGATACTAGATGACGGGTTTAGATACTAGATGACGGGTTTAGATACTACATGACGGGTTTAGATACTAGATGACGGGTTTAGATACTACATGACGGGTTTAGATACTACATGACGGGTTTAGATACTACATGACGGGTTTAGATACTACATGACGGGTTTAGATACTACATGACGGGTTTAGATACTACATGACGGGTTTAGATACTAGATGACGGGTTTAGATACTACATGACAGGTTTAGATACTACATGACGGGTTTAGATACTACATGACGGGTTTAGATACTACATGACAGGTTTAGATACTAGATGACGGGTTTAGATACTAGATGACGGGTTTAGATACTAGATGACGGGTTTAGATACTAGATGACGGGTTTAGATACTAGATGACAGGTTTAGATACTAGATGACAGGTTTAGATACTACATGACAGGTTTAGATACTACATGACGGGTTTAGATACTACATGACGGGTTTAGATACTACATGACGGGTTTAGATACTACATGACGGGTTTAGATACTACATGACGGGTTTAGATACTACATGACGGGTTTAGATACTACATGACGGGTTTAGATACTAGATGACAGGTTTAGATACTACATGACGGGTTTAGATACTACATGACGGGTTTAGATACTACATGACAGGTTTAGATACTACATGACGGGTTTAGATACTACATGACGGGTTTAGATACTACATGACGGGTTTAGATACTAGATGACAGGTTTAGATACTACATGACAGGTTTAGATACTACATGACGGGTTTAGATACTACATGACGGGTTTAGATACTACATGACGGGTTTAGATACTACATGACGGGTTTAGATACTACATGACGGGTTTAGATACTACATGACGGGTTTAGATACTACATGACGGGTTTAGATACTAGATGACGGGTTTAGATACTAGATGACGGGTTTAGATACTACATGACGGGTTTAGATACTACATGACGGGTTTAGATACTAGATGACGGGTTTAGATACTAGATGACGGGTTTAGATACTACATGACGGGTTTAGATACTAGATGACAGGTTTAGATACTACATGACAGGTTTAGATACTACATGACGGGTTTAGATACTACATGACGGGTTTAGATACTACATGACGGGTTTAGATACTAGATGACGGGTTTAGATACTAGATGACGGGTTTAGATACTAGATGACGGGTTTAGATACTAGATGACGGGTTTAGATACTACATGACGGGTTTAGATACTAGATGACGGGTTTAGATACTACATGACGGGTTTAGATACTACATGACGGGTTTAGATACTACATGACGGGTTTAGATACTACATGACGGGTTTAGATACTAGATGACGGGTTTAGATACTAGATGACAGGTTTAGATACTAGATGACGGGTTTAGATACTAGATGACGGGTTTAGATACTAGATGACGGGTTTAGATACTACATGACGGGTTTAGATACTAGATGACAGGTTTAGATACTACATGACAGGTTTAGATACTACATGACAGGTTTAGATACTACATGACGGGTTTAGATACTACATGACGGGTTTAGATACTACATGACGGGTTTAGATACTACATGACGGGTTTAGATACTACATGACGGGTTTAGATACTACATGACGGGTTTAGATACTACATGACGGGTTTAGATACTACATGACGGGTTTAGATACTACATGACGGGTTTAGATACTAGATGACAGGTTTAGATACTACATGACGGGTTTAGATACTACATGACGGGTTTAGATACTACATGACGGGTTTAGATACTACATGACGGGTTTAGATACTACATGACGGGTTTAGATACTACATGACGGGTTTAGATACTACATGACGGGTTTAGATACTAGATGACAGGTTTAGATACTACATGACAGGTTTAGATACTACATGACGGGTTTAGATACTACATGACGGGTTTAGATACTACATGACGGGTTTAGATACTACATGACGGGTTTAGATACTAGATGATAGGTTTAGATACTACATGACAGGTTTAGATACTACATGACGGGTTTAGATACTACATGACGGGTTTAGATACTACATGACGGGTTTAGATACTACATGACGGGTTTAGATACTACATGACGGGTTTAGATACTACATGACGGGTTTAGATACTACATGACGGGTTTAGATACTAGATGACGGGTTTAGATACTAGATGACGGGTTTAGATACTAGATGACGGGTTTAGATACTAGATGACGGGTTTAGATACTAGATGACAGGTTTAGATACTACATGATATGTTTAGATACTACATGACGGGTTTAGATACTAGATGACGGGTTTAGATACTACATGACGGGTTTAGATACTAGATGACGGGTTTAGATACTAGATGACGGGTTTAGATACTACATGACGGGTTTAGATACTAGATGACGGGTTTAGATACTACATGACGGGTTTAGATACTACATGACGGGTTTAGATACTACATGACGGGTTTAGATACTACATGACGGGTTTAGATACTACATGACGGGTTTAGATACTACATGACGGGTTTAGATACTAGATGACAGGTTTAGATACTACATGACGGGTTTAGATACTACATGACGGGTTTAGATACTACATGACGGGTTTAGATACTACATGACAGGTTTAGATACTAGATGACGGGTTTAGATACTAGATGACGGGTTTAGATACTAGATGACGGGTTTAGATACTAGATGACGGGTTTAGATACTACATGACGGGTTTAGATACTAGATGACAGGTTTAGATACTACATGACAGGTTTAGATACTACATGACAGGTTTAGATACTACATGACGGGTTTAGATACTACATGACGGGTTTAGATACTACATGACGGGTTTAGATACTACATGACGGGTTTAGATACTACATGACGGGTTTAGATACTACATGACGGGTTTAGATACTACATGACGGGTTTAGATACTAGATGACGGGTTTAGATACTACATGACGGGTTTAGATACTACATGACGGGTTTAGATACTACATGACAGGTTTAGATACTACATGACGGGTTTAGATACTACATGACGGGTTTAGATACTACATGACGGGTTTAGATACTACATGACGGGTTTAGATACTACATGACGGGTTTAGATACTAGATGACAGGTTTAGATACTACATGACAGGTTTAGATACTACATGACGGGTTTAGATACTACATGACGGGTTTAGATACTACATGACGGGTTTAGATACTACATGACGGGTTTAGATACTACATGACGGGTTTAGATACTACATGACGGGTTTAGATACTAGATGACGGGTTTAGATACTAGATGACGGGTTTAGATACTACATGACGGGTTTAGATACTACATGACGGGTTTAGATACTACATGACGGGTTTAGATACTACATGACGGGTTTAGATACTAGATGACGGGTTTAGATACTAGATGACGGGTTTAGATACTAGATGACGGGTTTAGATACTAGATGACAGGTTTAGATACTACATGACGGGTTTAGATACTACATGACGGGTTTAGATACTACATGACGGGTTTAGATACTACATGACGGGTTTAGATACTAGATGACGGGTTTAGATACTAGATGACGGGTTTAGATACTACATGACGGGTTTAGATACTAGATGACAGGTTTAGATACTACATGACAGGTTTAGATACTACATGACGGGTTTAGATACTACATGACGGGTTTAGATACTACATGACGGGTTTAGATACTAGATGACGGGTTTAGATACTAGATGACGGGTTTAGATACTAGATGACGGGTTTAGATACTAGATGACGGGTTTAGATACTAGATGACGGGTTTAGATACTAGATGACGGGTTTAGATACTACATGACGGGTTTAGATACTACATGACGGGTTTAGATACTACATGACGGGTTTAGATACTACATGACGGGTTTAGATACTACATGACGGGTTTAGATACTACATGACGGGTTTAGATACTAGATGATATGTTTAGATACTACATGATAGGTTTAGATACTACATGACGGGTTTAGATACTACATGACGGGTTTAGATACTACATGACGGGTTTAGATACTACATGACGGGTTTAGATACTAGATGACGGGTTTAGATACTACATGACGGGTTTAGATACTAGATGACGGGTTTAGATACTACATGACGGGTTTAGATACTAGATGACAGGTTTAGATACTACATGACGGGTTTAGATACTACATGACGGGTTTAGATACTACATGACGGGTTTAGATACTACATGACGGGTTTAGATACTACATGACGGGTTTAGATACTACATGACGGGTTTAGATACTACATGACGGGTTTAGATACTACATGACGGGTTTAGATACTACATGACGGGTTTAGATACTAGATGACAGGTTTAGATACTACATGACGGGTTTAGATACTACATGACGGGTTTAGATACTACATGACGGGTTTAGATACTACATGACGGGTTTAGATACTACATGACGGGTTTAGATACTACATGACGGGTTTAGATACTAGATGACGGGTTTAGATACTACATGACGGGTTTAGATACTACATGACAGGTTTAGATACTACATGACGGGTTTAGATACTACATGACGGGTTTAGATACTACATGACGGGTTTAGATACTACATGACGGGTTTAGATACTACATGACGGGTTTAGATACTACATGACGGGTTTAGATACTAGATGACGGGTTTAGATACTAGATGACGGGTTTAGATACTACATGACGGGTTTAGATACTACATGACGGGTTTAGATACTACATGACGGGTTTAGATACTACATGACGGGTTTAGATACTAGATGACGGGTTTAGATACTAGATGACGGGTTTAGATACTAGATGACGGGTTTAGATACTAGATGACAGGTTTAGATACTACATGACGAGGTTTAGATACTAGATGACGGGTTTAGATACTACATGACGGGTTTAGATACTACATGACGGGTTTAGATACTAGATGACGGGTTTAGATACTAGATGACGGGTTTAGATACTACATGACGGGTTTAGATACTAGATGACAGGTTTAGATACTACATGACAGGTTTAGATACTACATGACGGGTTTAGATACTACATGACGGGTTTAGATACTACATGACGGGTTTAGATACTAGATGACGGGTTTAGATACTAGATGACGGGTTTAGATACTAGATGACGGGTTTAGATACTAGATGACGGGTTTAGATACTAGATGACGGGTTTAGATACTAGATGACGGGTTTAGATACTACATGACGGGTTTAGATACTACATGACGGGTTTAGATACTACATGACGGGTTTAGATACTACATGACGGGTTTAGATACTAGATGACGGGTTTAGATACTAGATGACGGGTTTAGATACTAGATGACGGGTTTAGATACTAGATGACGGGTTTAGATACTAGATGACGGGTTTAGATACTACATGACGGGTTTAGATACTAGATGACGGGTTTAGATACTAGATGACAGGTTTAGATACTACATGACAGGTTTAGATACTACATGACGGGTTTAGATACTACATGACAGGTTTAGATACTACATGACGGGTTTAGATACTACATGACGGGTTTAGATACTACATGACGGGTTTAGATACTACATGACGGGTTTAGATACTACATGACGGGTTTAGATACTACATGACGGGTTTAGATACTACATGACGGGTTTAGATACTACATGACGGGTTTAGATACTAGATGATATGTTTAGATACTACATGACGGGTTTAGATACTACATGACGGGTTTAGATACTACATGACGGGTTTAGATACTACATGACGGGTTTAGATACTACATGACGGGTTTAGATACTACATGACGGGTTTAGATACTACATGACGGGTTTAGATACTAGATGACAGGTTTAGATACTACATGACGGGTTTAGATACTACATGACGGGTTTAGATACTACATGACGGGTTTAGATACTACATGACGGGTTTAGATACTACATGACGGGTTTAGATACTAGATGACGGGTTTAGATACTAGATGACATGTTTAGATACTACATGATATGTTTAGATACTACATGACGGGTTTAGATACTAGATGACGGGTTTAGATACTAGATGACGGGTTTAGATACTACATGACGGGTTTAGATACTAGATGACAGGTTTAGATACTAGATGACGGGTTTAGATACTACATGACGGGTTTAGATACTACATGACGGGTTTAGATACTACATGACGGGTTTAGATACTAGATGACAGGTTTAGATACTACATGACAGGTTTAGATACTACATGACGGGTTTAGATACTACATGACGGGTTTAGATACTACATGACGGGTTTAGATACTACATGACGGGTTTAGATACTACATGACGGGTTTAGATACTACATGACGGGTTTAGATACTACATGACGGGTTTAGATACTACATGACGGGTTTAGATACTACATGACGGGTTTAGATACTAGATGACGGGTTTAGATACTAGATGACGGGTTTAGATACTAGATGACAGGTTTAGATACTACATGACAGGTTTAGATACTACATGACGGGTTTAGATACTAGATGACGGGTTTAGATACTACATGACGGGTTTAGATACTAGATGACGGGTTTAGATACTACATGACGGGTTTAGATACTACATGACGGGTTTAGATACTAGATGACGGGTTTAGATACTACATGACGGGTTTAGATACTACATGACGGGTTTAGATACTACATGACGGGTTTAGATACTACATGACGGGTTTAGATACTACATGACGGGTTTAGATACTACATGACGGGTTTAGATACTAGATGACGGGTTTAGATACTACATGACAGGTTTAGATACTACATGACGGGTTTAGATACTACATGACGGGTTTAGATACTACATGACGGGTTTAGATACTAGATGACGGGTTTAGATACTACATGACGGGTTTAGATACTACATGACGGGTTTAGATACTAGATGACGGGTTTAGATACTACATGACGGGTTTAGATACTAGATGACAGGTTTAGATACTACATGACAGGTTTAGATACTACATGACAGGTTTAGATACTACATGACGGGTTTAGATACTACATGACGGGTTTAGATACTACATGACGGGTTTAGATACTACATGACGGGTTTAGATACTACATGACGGGTTTAGATACTACGATGACGGGTTTAGATACTACATGACGGGTTTAGATACTAGATGACAGGTTTAGATACTACATGACGGGTTTAGATACTACATGACGGGTTTAGATACTACATGACAGGTTTAGATACTACATGACGGGTTTAGATACTACATGACGGGTTTAGATACTACATGACGGGTTTAGATACTACATGACGGGTTTAGATACTACATGACGGGTTTAGATACTAGATGACAGGTTTAGATACTACATGACAGGTTTAGATACTACATGACGGGTTTAGATACTACATGACGGGTTTAGATACTACATGACGGGTTTAGATACTACATGACGGGTTTAGATACTACATGACGGGTTTAGATACTACATGACGGGTTTAGATACTAGATGACGGGTTTAGATACTAGATGACGGGTTTAGATACTACATGACGGGTTTAGATACTACATGACGGGTTTAGATACTACATGACGGGTTTAGATACTACATGACGGGTTTAGATACTAGATGACGGGTTTAGATACTACATGACGGGTTTAGATACTAGATGACGGGTTTAGATACTAGATGACGGGTTTAGATACTAGATGACGGGTTTAGATACTACATGACGGGTTTAGATACTACATGACGGGTTTAGATACTACATGACGGGTTTAGATACTACATGACGGGTTTAGATACTACATGACGGGTTTAGATACTAGATGACGGGTTTAGATACTAGATGACAGGTTTAGATACTACATGACAGGTTTAGATACTACATGACGGGTTTAGATACTACATGACGGGTTTAGATACTAGATGACGGGTTTAGATACTAGATGACGGGTTTAGATACTACATGACGGGTTTAGATACTACATGACGGGTTTAGATACTACATGACGGGTTTAGATACTACATGACGGGTTTAGATACTACATGACGGGTTTAGATACTACATGACGGGTTTAGATACTACATGACGGGTTTAGATACTACATGACGGGTTTAGATACTACATGACGGGTTTAGATACTAGATGACGGGTTTAGATACTACATGACGGGTTTAGATACTACATGACGGGTTTAGATACTACATGACGGGTTTAGATACTACATGACGGGTTTAGATACTACATGACGGGTTTAGATACTACATGACGGGTTTAGATACTAGATGACGGGTTTAGATACTAGATGACAGGTTTAGATACTACATGACGGGTTTAGATACTACATGACGGGTTTAGATACTACATGACGGGTTTAGATACTACATGACGGGTTTAGATACTACATGACGGGTTTAGATACTACATGACGGGTTTAGATACTACATGACGGGTTTAGATACTACATGACGGGTTTAGATACTACATGACGGGTTTAGATACTACATGACGGGTTTAGATACTACATGACGGGTTTAGATACTACATGACGGGTTTAGATACTAGATGACAGGTTTAGATACTACATGACGGGTTTAGATACTACATGACGGGTTTAGATACTAGATGACGGGTTTAGATACTACATGACGGGTTTAGATACTACATGACGGGTTTAGATACTACATGACGGGTTTAGATACTACATGACGGGTTTAGATACTACATGACGGGTTTAGATACTACATGACGCGTTTAGATACTACATGACGGGTTTAGATACTACATGACGGGTTTAGATACTACATGACGCGTTTAGATACTAGATGACGGGTTTAGATACTAGATGACGGGTTTAGATACTACATGACGGGTTTAGATACTACATGACGGGTTTAGATACTACATGACGGGTTTAGATACTACATGACGGGTTTAGATACTACATGACGGGTTTAGATACTACATGACGGGTTTAGATACTACATGACGGGTTTAGATACTACATGACGGGTTTAGATACTACATGACGGGTTTAGATACTACATGACAGGTTTAGATACTACATGACGGGTTTAGATACTACATGACGGGTTTAGATACTACATGACGGGTTTAGATACTACATGACGGGTTTAGATACTACATGACGGGTTTAGATACTACATGACGGGTTTAGATACTACATGACGGGTTTAGATACTACATGACGGGTTTAGATACTACATGACGGGTTTAGATACTACATGACGGGTTTAGATACTACATGACGGGTTTAGATACTAGATGACGGGTTTAGATACTAGATGACGGGTTTAGATACTACATGACGGGTTTAGATACTACATGACGGGTTTAGATACTACATGACGGGTTTAGATACTAGATGACGGGTTTAGATACTAGATGACGGGTTTAGATACTACATGACGGGTTTAGATACTACATGACAGGTTTAGATACTACATGACGGGTTTAGATACTACATGACGGGTTTAGATACTACATGACGGGTTTAGATACTACATGACGGGTTTAGATACTACATGACGGGTTTAGATACTAGATGACGGGTTTAGATACTACATGACGGGTTTAGATACTACATGACGGGTTTAGATACTAGATGACGGGTTTAGATACTACATGACAGGTTTAGATACTACATGACGGGTTTAGATACTACATGACGGGTTTAGATACTACATGACGGGTTTAGATACTACATGACGGGTTTAGATACTACATGACGGGTTTAGATACTACATGACGGGTTTAGATACTAGATGACGGGTTTAGATACTACATGACGGGTTTAGATACTACATGACGGGTTTAGATACTACATGACGGGTTTAGATACTACATGACGGGTTTAGATACTACATGACGGGTTTAGATACTACATGACGGGTTTAGATACTACATGACGGGTTTAGATACTAGATGACGGGTTTAGATACTAGATGACGGGTTTAGATACTACATGACGGGTTTAGATACTACATGACAGGTTTAGATACTACATGACGGGTTTAGATACTACATGACGGGTTTAGATACTACATGACAGGTTTAGATACTACATGACGGGTTTAGATACTACATGACGGGTTTAGATACTACATGACGGGTTTAGATACTACATGACGGGTTTAGATACTAGATGACGGGTTTAGATACTACATGACGGGTTTAGATACTACATGACGGGTTTAGATACTAGATGACGGGTTTAGATACTACATGACGGGTTTAGATACTACATGACGGGTTTAGATACTACATGACGGGTTTAGATACTACATGACGGGTTTAGATACTACATGACGGGTTTAGATACTACATGACGGGTTTAGATACTAGATGACGGGTTTAGATACTAGATGACGGGTTTAGATACTAGATGACGGGTTTAGATACTACATGACGGGTTTAGATACTACATGACGGGTTTAGATACTAGATGACGGGTTTAGATACTACATGACGGGTTTAGATACTAGATGACGGGTTTAGATACTACATGACGGGTTTAGATACTACATGACGGGTTTAGATACTACATGACGGGTTTAGATACTACATGACGGGTTTAGATACTACATGACGGGTTTAGATACTACATGACAGGTTTAGATACTACATGACGGGTTTAGATACTACATGACGGGTTTAGATACTACATGACGGGTTTAGATACTACATGACGGGTTTAGATACTACATGACGGGTTTAGATACTACATGACGGGTTTAGATACTACATGACGGGTTTAGATACTAGATGACGGGTTTAGATACTACATGACGGGTTTAGATACTACATGACGGGTTTAGATACTACATGACGGGTTTAGATACTACATGACGGGTTTAGATACTACATGACGGGTTTAGATACTAGATGACGGGTTTAGATACTACATGACGGGTTTAGATACTAGATGACGGGTTTAGATACTAGATGACGGGTTTAGATACTACATGACGGGTTTAGATACTAGATGACGGGTTTAGATACTACATGACGGGTTTAGATACTACATGACGGGTTTAGATACTACATGACGGGTTTAGATACTACATGACGGGTTTAGATACTACATGACGGGTTTAGATACTACATGACGGGTTTAGATACTACATGACGGGTTTAGATACTACATGACGGGTTTAGATACTACATGACGGGTTTAGATACTACATGACGGGTTTAGATACTACATGACGGGTTTAGATACTACATGACGGGTTTAGATACTACATGACGGGTTTAGATACTACATGACGGGTTTAGATACTACATGACGGGTTTAGATACTACATGACGGGTTTAGATACTACATGACGGGTTTAGATACTACATGACGGGTTTAGATACTACATGACGGGTTTAGATACTACATGACGCGTTTAGATACTAGATGACGGGTTTAGATACTACATGACGGGTTTAGATACTACATGACGGGTTTAGATACTACATGACGGGTTTAGATACTACATGACGGGTTTAGATACTAGATGACGGGTTTAGATACTAGATTATATGTTTAGATACTACATGATATGTTTAGATACTACATGACGGGTTTAGATACTACATGACGGGTTTAGATACTACATGACGGGTTTAGATACTACATGACGGGTTTAGATACTACATGACGGGTTTAGATACTACATGACGGGTTTAGATACTACATGACGGGTTTAGATACTACATGACGGGTTTAGATACTACATGACGGGTTTAGATACTAGATGACGGGTTTAGATACTACATGACGGGTTTAGATACTACATGACGGGTTTAGATACTAGATGACGGGTTTAGATACTAGATGACAGGTTTAGATACTACATGACGGGTTTAGATACTACATGACGGGTTTAGATACTACATGACGGGTTTAGATACTACATGACGGGTTTAGATACTAGATGACGGGTTTAGATACTACATGACGGGTTTAGATACTACATGACGGGTTTAGATACTACATGACGGGTTTAGATACTAGATGACGGGTTTAGATACTACATGACGGGTTTAGATACTACATGACGGGTTTAGATACTACATGACGGGTTTAGATACTACATGACGGGTTTAGATACTACATGACGGGTTTAGATACTACATGACGGGTTTAGATACTACATGACGGGTTTAGATACTACATGACGGGTTTAGATACTACATGACGGGTTTAGATACTACATGACGGGTTTAGATACTAGATTATAGGTTTAGATACTACATGATAGGTTTAGATACTACATGACGGGTTTAGATACTAGATGACGGGTTTAGATACTACATGACGGGTTTAGATACTACATGACGGGTTTAGATACTACATGACGGGTTTAGATACTACATGACGGGTTTAGATACTACATGACGGGTTTAGATACTAGATTATATGTTTAGATACTACATGACAGGTTTAGATACTACATGACGGGTTTAGATACTAGATGACGGGTTTAGATACTACATGACGGGTTTAGATACTACATGACGGGTTTAGATACTACATGACGGGTTTAGATACTACATGACGGGTTTAGATACTAGATGACGGGTTTAGATACTAGATGACGGGTTTAGATACTACATGACAGGTTTAGATACTACATGACGGGTTTAGATACTAGATGACGGGTTTAGATACTACATGACGGGTTTAGATACTACATGACGGGTTTAGATACTACATGACGGGTTTAGATACTAGATGACGGGTTTAGATACTACATGACGGGTTTAGATACTACATGACGGGTTTAGATACTACATGACGGGTTTAGATACTACATGACGGGTTTAGATACTACATGACGGGTTTAGATACTAGATGACGGGTTTAGATACTACATGACAGGTTTAGATACTACATGACGGGTTTAGATACTACATGACGGGTTTAGATACTACATGACGGGTTTAGATACTACATGACGGGTTTAGATACTACATGACGGGTTTAGATACTACATGACGGGTTTAGATACTACATGACGGGTTTAGATACTACATGACGGGTTTAGATACTACATGACGGGTTTAGATACTACATGACGGGTTTAGATACTACATGACGGGTTTAGATACTACATGACGGGTTTAGATACTACATGACGGGTTTAGATACTACATGACGGGTTTAGATACTACATGACGGGTTTAGATACTACATGACGGGTTTAGATACTACATGACGGGTTTAGATACTACATGACGGGTTTAGATACTACATGACGGGTTTAGATACTACATGACGGGTTTAGATACTAGATGACGGGTTTAGATACTAGATGACGGGTTTAGATACTAGATGACGGGTTTAGATACTACATGACGGGTTTAGATACTACATGACGGGTTTAGATACTAGATGACGGGTTTAGATACTACATGACGGGTTTAGATACTAGATGACGGGTTTAGATACTACATGACGGGTTTAGATACTACATGACGGGTTTAGATACTACATGACGGGTTTAGATACTACATGACGGGTTTAGATACTACATGACGGGTTTAGATACTACATGACGGGTTTAGATACTACATGACGGGTTTAGATACTACATGACGGGTTTAGATACTACATGACGGGTTTAGATACTACATGACGGGTTTAGATACTACATGACGGGTTTAGATACTACATGACGGGTTTAGATACTACATGACGGGTTTAGATACTAGATGACGGGTTTAGATACTAGATGACGGGTTTAGATACTACATGACGGGTTTAGATACTACATGACGGGTTTAGATACTACATGACGGGTTTAGATACTACATGACGGGTTTAGATACTACATGACGGGTTTAGATACTACATGACGGGTTTAGATACTACATGACGGGTTTAGATACTACATGACGGGTTTAGATACTACATGACGGGTTTAGATACTACATGACGGGTTTAGATACTACATGACGGGTTTAGATACTACATGACGGGTTTAGATACTACATGACGGGTTTAGATACTACATGACGGGTTTAGATACTAGATGACGGGTTTAGATACTACATGACGGGTTTAGATACTACATGACGGGTTTAGATACTAGATGACGGGTTTAGATACTACATGACGGGTTTAGATACTACATGACGGGTTTAGATACTACATGACGGGTTTAGATACTACATGACGGGTTTAGATACTACATGACGGGTTTAGATACTACATGACGGGTTTAGATACTACATGACGGGTTTAGATACTACATGACGGGTTTAGATACTAGATGACGGGTTTAGATACTAGATGACAGGTTTAGATACTACATGACGGGTTTAGATACTACATGACGGGTTTAGATACTACATGACGGGTTTAGATACTACATGACGGGTTTAGATACTACATGACGGGTTTAGATACTAGATGATATGTTTAGATACTACATGACGGGTTTAGATACTACATGACGGGTTTAGATACTAGATGACGGGTTTAGATACTACATGACGGGTTTAGATACTAGATGACGGGTTTAGATACTAGATGACAGGTTTAGATACTACATGACGGGTTTAGATACTACATGACGGGTTTAGATACTACATGACGGGTTTAGATACTACATGACGGGTTTAGATACTACATGACGGGTTTAGATACTACATGACGGGTTTAGATACTAGATGACGGGTTTAGATACTAGATTATATGTTTAGATACTACATGATATGTTTAGATACTACATGACGGGTTTAGATACTACATGACGGGTTTAGATACTACATGACGGGTTTAGATACTACATGACGGGTTTAGATACTACATGACGGGTTTAGATACTACATGACGGGTTTAGATACTAGATGACGGGTTTAGATACTACATGACGGGTTTAGATACTACATGACGGGTTTAGATACTACATGACGGGTTTAGATACTACATGACGGGTTTAGATACTAGATGACGGGTTTAGATACTACATGACGGGTTTAGATACTACATGACGGGTTTAGATACTACATGACGGGTTTAGATACTACATGACGGGTTTAGATACTACATGACGGGTTTAGATACTACATGACGGGTTTAGATACTACATGACGGGTTTAGATACTACATGACGGGTTTAGATACTAGATGACGGGTTTAGATACTAGATTATATGTTTAGATACTACATGATATGTTTAGATACTACATGACGGGTTTAGATACTAGATGACGGGTTTAGATACTACATGACGGGTTTAGATACTACATGACGGGTTTAGATACTACATGACGGGTTTAGATACTACATGACGGGTTTAGATACTACATGACGGGTTTAGATACTAGATGACGGGTTTAGATACTACATGACGGGTTTAGATACTACATGACGGGTTTAGATACTACATGACGGGTTTAGATACTACATGACGGGTTTAGATACTACATGACGGGTTTAGATACTACATGACGGGTTTAGATACTACATGACGGGTTTAGATACTAGATGACGGGTTTAGATACTAGATGACAGGTTTAGATACTACATGACAGGTTTAGATACTACATGACGGGTTTAGATACTAGATGACGGGTTTAGATACTACATGACGGGTTTAGATACTAGATGATATGTTTAGATACTACATGACGGGTTTAGATACTACATGACGGGTTTAGATACTACATGACGGGTTTAGATACTACATGACGGGTTTAGATACTAGATGACGGGTTTAGATACTACATGACGGGTTTAGATACTAGATGACGGGTTTAGATACTAGATGACGGGTTTAGATACTACATGACGGGTTTAGATACTACATGACGGGTTTAGATACTACATGACGGGTTTAGATACTACATGACGGGTTTAGATACTAGATGACGGGTTTAGATACTAGATTATATGTTTAGATACTACATGATATGTTTAGATACTACATGACGGGTTTAGATACTAGATGACGGGTTTAGATACTACATGACGGGTTTAGATACTAGATGACAGGTTTAGATACTACATGACGGGTTTAGATACTACATGACGGGTTTAGATACTACATGACGGGTTTAGATACTACATGACGGGTTTAGATACTACATGACGGGTTTAGATACTACATGACGGGTTTAGATACTACATGACGGGTTTAGATACTAGATGACAGGTTTAGATACTACATGACGGGTTTAGATACTACATGACGGGTTTAGATACTACATGACGGGTTTAGATACTACATGACGGGTTTAGATACTACATGACGGGTTTAGATACTACATGACGGGTTTAGATACTACATGACGGGTTTAGATACTACATGACGGGTTTAGATACTAGATGACGGGTTTAGATACTACATGACGGGTTTAGATACTACATGACAGGTTTAGATACTACATGACGGGTTTAGATACTACATGACGGGTTTAGATACTACATGACGGGTTTAGATACTAGATGACGGGTTTAGATACTAGATTATATGTTTAGATACTACATGATATGTTTAGATACTACATGACGGGTTTAGATACTACATGACGGGTTTAGATACTAGATGACGGGTTTAGATACTACATGATAGGTTTAGATACTACATGACGGGTTTAGATACTACATGACGGGTTTAGATACTAGATGACGGGTTTAGATACTAGATTATATGTTTAGATACTACATGATATGTTTAGATACTACATGACGGGTTTAGATACTACATGACGGGTTTAGATACTACATGACGGGTTTAGATACTACATGACGGGTTTAGATACTACATGACGGGTTTAGATACTACATGACAGGTTTAGATACTACATGACGGGTTTAGATACTACATGACGGGTTTAGATACTACATGACGGGTTTAGATACTACGTGACGGGTTTAGATACTACATGACGGGTTTAGATACTAGATTATATGTTTAGATACTACATGACGGGTTTAGATACTACATGACGGGTTTAGATACTACATGACGGGTTTAGATACTACATGACGGGTTTAGATACTACATGACGGGTTTAGATACTACATGACGGGTTTAGATACTAGATGACGGGTTTAGATACTAGATCATATGTTTAGATACTACATGATATGTTTAGATACTACATGACGGGTTTAGATACTACATGACGGGTTTAGATACTACATGACAGGTTTAGATACTACATGACAGGTTTAGATACTACATGACGGGTTTAGATACTAGATGACGGGTTTAGATACTAGATTATATGTTTAGATACTACATGATATGTTTAGATACTACATGACGGGTTTAGATACTAGATGACGGGTTTAGATACTACATGACGTGTTTGGATACTAGATTATATGTTTAGATACTACATGACGGGTTTAGATACTACATGACGGGTTTAGATACTACATGACGGGTTTAGATACTACATGACGGGTTTAGATACTACATGACGGGTTTAGATACTACATGACGGGTTTAGATACTAGATGACGGGTTTAGATACTAGATTATATGTTTAGATACTACATGATATGTTTAGATACTACATGACGGGTTTAGATACTACATGACGGGTTTAGATACTACATGACGGGTTTAGATACTACATGACGGGTTTAGATACTACATGACGGGTTTAGATACTACATGACAGGTTTAGATACTAGCTGACGGGTTTAGATACTAGATGACAGGTTTAGATACTAGATGACGGGTTTAGATACTAGATGACAGGTTTAGATACTAGATGACGGGTTTAGATACTACATGACGGGTTTAGATACTAGATGACGGGTTTAGATACTAGATGACGGGTTTAGATACTAGATTATATGTTTAGATACTACATGATATGTTTAGATACTACATGACGGGTTTAGATACTACATGACGGGTTTAGATACTACATGACGGGTTTAGATACTACATGACGGGTTTAGATACTACATGACGGGTTTAGATACTACATGACAGGTTTAGATACTACATGACGGGTTTAGAAACTAGATTATATGTTTAGATACTACATGATATGTTTAGATACTACATGACGGGTTTAGATA